>NC_053037.3:10300000-10553911 GCF_002575655.3 Aegilops tauschii subsp. strangulata | reverse complement strand
AGGACCTACTATATTCTCTTAGGTAAAATAGCATAAAACAAGATAGCCCCTAACTCTCCTAAGAGCAGCACAGGATTGCGGTTGAAAGTGACTCGCTATCTGAGGCATTGGCGAGGCCCAAGTGGGACACCCCGTTCAACCGGGCCTTGAACATATTGAAAGGACTCATTGTGGACACTCGGCCATCATATGGACGCGTGCATGGCGTCGGAGACGTACGGCGCCACGTGGAAGAAGTACTACCATGAGACCACCGAGGAGAGAAAGGAAAGACGGAGGTTAAATGAAGAAAACATCGACAACAAGATTGAGATTGCGGTTGATAAGAAATCAGTTGAGACAGTCAAAGCAGCGGTAGCGGCCGCAAGAGAGGAAATGGTAGCTTCGTATGGTGTGTTGATTCCGTCTATCGTTAGTTGGAGCAAGCAAAATCCAGATAAAGACGCAGCGGACTTTCCCCTTTCCAACTTCTTCGGGAGCAGCTCGTTTAGCGTTGCACCAGCACCTGCTCACGCAACCGCACCTGCTCCCACACCTGCTCCCGCACCTGCTCCTGCATCTGCTCCCGCACCAGCTCATAGCAGCCCGTCCTCCGTCTCTGGCGTGCTCGGCAAGGCATCGTCTTTGGATGAGCTTGACGCCCTCACGATATAGCTGTCACATCAGCCCTCTTCAATATATGTATAATTCCCATTTCCGTTGCCTTTCAGATGTCTTACATCGCAGACATGTCTTTCCAGACCGACGTAATCCCATGAACCATACTATACACCATCAGCGGCCAGAAGGTGGACGTCGGAAAGGAGACGATAGTGAAGCCGAAGGAAGATTTGTTCCACAGCCAGCCGATCCCCCCTGACGTCTTCAAGGTTTCCGTGGCCAGTGTCAAACCGGCCCACGAGAATATCGCTCCTCCGGTAGCACTAGGGGGAGATGACGACGAGACCCCGCGGCGGTTTGGCGATTGCAAGAGTTGGGTCCTGTTGTGACCGAAGAGTCTGCTTCGTCCGGAGGCGGCCGGGAGCACACCCACGACCACGCAGACTCAGCAAGGTATGAACACCAACACCCCAACTACCCAATTAGTGTCGTCTGTCGTGCCGGGTGATTGCAGATGGCGTGAGGAAGAGTCTCCATTAGTCGCAGATGACGTTGTCGGCGTCGAAGAAGCAATGCGTGATATCAATGCCATCGATGAGGATGACGATGACCCTCTACAGTATTTCAATACTGGCGCCTATGACGATGGAGGATTAATGGCTCAGCAATATGAGTACTCAAGGTTTGAGCGTGATGAGGCGGTGCCTGAATTGCCAGAGGGTGAACGTATTATAGCTCACTTCCAGTAGCAAAGAAGCATAGGAAGAGACCGAGGAAAGGCAAAGCTGCTTCTATGAGCCTCCGCAGCCTCGGGTTCAAGACCGTATACCTATCATAGGTGCGGCAAAATACCATATCCCGGTGATCCGATCCTACCTAAGGCAGCGGTAGAGGCCATATACGGCGATTTAAGGAGACTTCGTGACGATGTGCTGCGGAGAGAGAAAAGCCTGATTGCCTCGGAAAATCCAGGATACCCGCTCTGCGTGGTTAACGTGCCGCAACAAAGGTTGTACGTCGACACATTCCCCGTGAAAAAGTTCTTCCTTCTATTCGATTACATCTTCGACATGTTTCACTTGAAAAAGCTCGATTTTACATTGTCCGCCTTTTTGCCTTGTACATGAACTACATCATCAGGATTGAGCAGATACCTTATATCTGTGTTGCCGACCCGTACTTCATGCAAGAGGGCTTCTTGGCAGGCCCAAAGCACCGTGAATATGCGAGTAACTACATCGCTGATTTCATTGTCGGCAATAAGGACAAGGAGACGATTCTCGTGCCTTATCATCCCATGTAAGTCATCAGCGGATATCCTTCTTTCGATTTCAATCATTCATTTGCACGCGTGGAGGCTAATTTGACGTGTACTTATTTTCCGCAGCAATGGGCGCGCCGTCCTCATCATCCTTTACCCCCGATTCTCCCACACTCTTTACTTAGACTCGTCGAAGAACATGAAGAAAAAGGATTACACCCACATCATGTCTGTTCTTGACAGTGCTATCTTTAGCTACGGCCTATGGGGTGGAGAGATTACGCTCAAGAAGACAAGGAACCGCGCGCCCGCCTTCGGCCATAAGACCGACTTCTGCTGCATCCAGCAACCGAGTGGTACTCTCAGTGATGGATTCTATGTCCTCCACCACATGCTGGAGTACAGACCGGATCAGCAGAACCTTCGCATGTCACCTAGATCCGGCGATGCCAATATTCTACAATGGGCAAAGAAACTAGGATATATCCCGGATCATCGACTCCGAGCTGAGTTCTATCACATCCAGCGTGAACTTGCCCAAATCATCATGAAGGAGGTCCTCGAAAAAACAGGAGTGTTCTACGAAGAAGGGCAAATATCGCGGGAAGACGTCCAAACACGCGTACCCGCTTGGCATCTCGACCTGAACCTTTCACTGCGCTCGGGGACTATCTCCCTGACTTGGATGGTGGCACAACATGTTGGAGTGATTGACGATATATGACAATGTGTCCCTTTAGTCGATACTTTCTCTATGTCGAAACTTTAAGTTATGCACGACGAAACTTTATTTATGATGTAATTAAACCGTCCTCCTCAACTATCGAAGATCACTCTAGTTAGGGCATTTTGGGTACGATGAACTTTGTTATTTATGCTTATGATATGTTGCTTCTATTTTTGCCAACTCTGTCTCTTTCTGTTGCTCAACTATATATGTTGCATATTATCGCCTCACGTGACGATGCAGGTACATAGATCATTGATGGCGAAGAAGTGCTACGCCAGGAGTTTACGACGAGTGACCGGAGTGTCAGGCTCAGGTGTACCGGTTTCCGAGCAATGACCAGATAGGGTTTGATAGCAGAGCCGAAGCGGAAAATAGTTAGTTTAGGTTGACGCTAGTGCGAGAGAGCGATACGAACGGGCGCCTCAAAAAGTACTACATTATGTATGATGAGACATGTCATGTAACTTGTTTAGCTATATCGTGATTATGATGTGACGACATGATTTGTGTTGGATGATATGATGAGACTATTATGTGTATGATATGATGAGCATATTGCATGTTTATGATATGATTAGAATACTGTATAAAACCTGTACAAAAACATCACAAATATGTAGCAAACAAATTTTTTTGTGAAAATATAATAGTAACGCTCTTTAGTGCTGGACAGGAAAACGCTTCTGCTAAGGCACTTAGAAGTAGCGCTGGTATGGAAAGCGCTACCACTAATTAGGTATAGCAGTAGCGCGCGTCAAAACGCGCTATGTACTGCTAAATGTTAGCTGTAGCGCCGTATCAATAGCGCGGTGCCCCGCGCTACTGATAGCCCTTAGACCCACGCTACTGCTCGGCTTTTCTCTAGTAATGTATACTTCAATCCATGCCACGTTATTATTTCAAAATACGTAATCACAAACTTAAATATACTTGTTTTTCAGTTAATGTTGTTCCAAATTTGTTCTGGTGGTCTGTTTTGTTGATTCTAAGTTTCTGAACTTCTCATTCTTGTATAGGTAAAAGAAAACTTCCACATTGATGAGGATGATTCTTCATATGGAGTGTTACGGATAATGACAAATTGTGGTTGGATGGTTAGGTGGACAGTGATATCCCCAGCCTAACAGGGTTCAAATTCTGGTGCTCGCATTTATTCTGGCTTTATTTCAGGATTTTCCGGTGATGTGCGTTCCGTGGGAGGAGACGTTCCCGTCGACTACGAGGCGCTACTATGACTTTGTAAAATCTCTAGATAATATGTTGGCTCATTCTCTTGGATGTGCTCATAGGGGTACGGTGTGTGTGCGTGCGTTCATAGGGCTGAGTGTATGCGCATATATATGAGCGCTTGTGTCTGTACTATGCTAAAAAAATATCTTCTTTCGTTCTGGTCACTGTGCTAGTTTACCTGCAAGGTTGAACCCAGCTAATGCTCTTTCCACTACTAGCTACCGATCTAAACTGGACAAGAGTAAACAAGCAAGCGGTGAGAAATATACATCTATATATGACCCATAAAATCGTCAAAAAAAATGTGAACGTAAATAAATAATTCATCACATGAAAGAAATAATAGCTAAAGAATACTTTAGATTAACACAACTCATATGTCTATTGTATTGAACATCAAAGAGGAGAGATTACATCTTGGTTACTGCCATGAACCCATATTCAAGGGTTAGACTACTCACCACTCATCTTCGAGTGTGGGGATCGATGTTGGTGAAGATCGAGATGCATTTCCCCCCTCCGACAGAGTACTAGATCAGGGTTGAAATGAAGATTGCCTCAGACCGTGAGATAGCTGTCGTGAAAAAATGCACGATAAATTGAGGAAGGCTTTCATGGTTATATATAGCCAGTGGGCACCGAAGCCACCTTCGTGGGAAGCACCATAGGCCCTAGGCGCCCACCAAGGATCCTATGGCCTCTGAACACCTATGACCTATGGGCCCCTCCATGTAGAGGGCCCAGGTGCCCTGGTCTTCTTCCCGCACAAAAACACCTTCTATTTTTTCTGATTTTTCTGGTGACTTTTTCTGTGGTGATTTCCTGAGATCCCAAAAATAACAGAAAAACAAACTGGCGCTCGCCACTGAATTAATAGGCATGTCCTTCAAAAGGATTGAAAATATTGCAAACTTAAAGGATAATAGGCATGAAACATACAAAAACTATAGATATGTTGGAAATATCACTGACCAAGTTTTATACAACATTCCATACGATGTGTATACTGGAAGCACACTTGAAACATAGTTAATCATCTAATCATAATGCCATTAACACCAAAACCCTCATTAGAAGCTAGGCATACTTTCACCATCAATTACTCGTAGTAGGTTATCAAAAAAAGGGTAGTCCTTTGTGCACCCCTTATGGCGGCTTTTGGGGCTATCAAGCCGGCTTGGGGATGCCTATGTCAAGTGGATGCCGAGCTAGGAATTGGTGTCATCCTTTGCGAACTCCTGCTCCTCCTGGTTTAACTTTCATTTCCCCATTAAATAATCATTGCCTATGTTTTGTCCTACCTAGATCTTTTCTCACATATTCTAATTTGGGGATTATGCTGGCGGTTCGTGTTCTGATGTGGAGGTATTTCTATTCTTGTCTCTCCTTAGGTTCAAACAAGCTTTCCTGCCACCTATTCTCCACTATGTTATTTCTAGGGTATTAGGTGATGCTTAGCCTCTATTGTAATCTTGGATGTATTTTCTACTCTCTATGTTCTGTCGACCGGTGTTTAGCACAGGTTGCTTGGGAGCCGATACTTGATTTCCCACATCATCATTGGTGTTAGCTTTTTCGTGCTCCAGCAACGTTGTTCAAGCCTTTCTCGTGCACCGATGCGAGGATGATCTTGGTTGGTGCCCTCTCTGGTTATCCCCCTATGTCTCTGTAACCTCCAGCTACGGATGCCTGCTTAGAAATCTTTGAACTAGCTTGTTCCATGGTGTGGTGACAGATGGATTGCTCATTGCTTCTTGATGGCATCTACCGAATCAAGGGGTTATTTTTCCATTCCATGCAAGCAGCTAATAAAGATTTTTGGCATCGGGGGTCTTCAAAATCCAGTACCCTATTCCAGGGATCTTTTGGACGCTTGGGGTCATGTTGTTGTTATTTGCTGGTGGTAGCCAGCACATCAACCATGGCGTACTTGTGGCCATGTTGTTGTTATTTCCTGGTGGCAGCCAGCACATCAGCCATGGGCCATGGCGTATGTGCCGGTCGATAGCAGTGAGAAAGGCGGGATGTGTCGTGACCTGGCTGAAAGGTTGTGATGCGTTGTGTGCTCCTTTGTACTATTTGGTTACGCGTGTCCCTTGTGCTTACACATGTATCCTTTTCTTTTTATAGGCTCCCACGTGATTGATGGTGTTATAATCTGGCGATGGACTCAAAAGTACTCCTCCGTGTATCAATTAAGCAGGAAACTATGTAAAAATAAAAACAATGTGCTTACATTTATGTTCCTCAATTTTTCTAGAACAACATTAATATATGGATAAACTAGCAATAATGAAATAGATTAAGAGCACGGCTTATATCTATAGCATATAAGTTTGGGAATGGAAACCACAATGGGGAAGCATTTATAGTGTATTGTGGCTGCCTCGGCACCTTTTGTTCTCAGACCTCTGCCCTCCTCTCCCACCTCCTGGAAAAAGTTTGGCCTGAGACATAGACAGCGGTTTTCTTTCCCCAAAGGCCAGCCAGGATGCAAGGCGCCGCCGTCGATGGGAGGAGCAGGGCTTTGCCGGACAAGGCCGACACGAGCTCCAAGAAGGCGCGGCAGGACCTGCCCGACGGCCACATGAAGCAAGAGGCGGCCGGTGGAGGAGACGGAGGCGCCATCGTCATGGCGGCGTACAACCCGCGAGCGGAGCTCGCCGTGAGGATCGACAAGCAAGTGCTCCACTGCCCCCTCTGCACCCTCCCCTTCAAGCCCCCCGTCTTCCAGGTTCCTCTCTTTCTTTCCTTCTTTCTTCCTCATGAGAGAGATCGATTCTTTCTGTGCTGATTTAAGGCCATCTCCGATTTTGTGTGCCTGCCTGCAGTGCAAAGCGGGGCACCCGGCCTGCGGCGGCTGCGTGGCCCAGCTGCCCTTCGGGCAGTGCATGGCGTGCGTGGACAGTGGTGGCTTCTTCGACCCCTGCCCTGCGCTGGACGCCGTGGTGTCCTCCACCAGGATCGGGTGCCCCAACGCCGGCTGCCAGTGGTACGTGACCTACCACGAGGTCGCCGAGCACCAGAAAGCATGCCCGCACGCGCCCTGCCACTGCACGGAGCCCGGCTGCGGCTATGTCGGCGCACCACAGGCGCTCGCCGGCCACATCAACACCGTCCACTCGGCGCCGTTGCGTGCCGTGCAGTACGGCAAGGTCAGCCAGCTCCAGCTGCCGGTGTCGACCCCGCGGCTGGTGCTCCTCGGTGACGACAACCGCGTGTTCCTCCTGACCGTGGGCGCTCTCGGCGCCGGTGCGGCCGTCGTGTCCGTGGTGTGCGCCAGGGCTAGGGCGGCGACGCGGCCCCGGTTCACGTGCAAGATGTGGGTCAACCTGGGGCCGCCCCCGGCGGCGGCGGCGAACTGCGGCAAGGAGGACATGGTGCTGGTGGACATGCACATCAGGAGCAGCTCGTCGCCCGGCGCGGTGGCCGCCGCGGACGAGCCAACGTTCCTGCCGGTGCCGCGGATGTACCTGGTTCCAGCAGCAGCAAGGGACGGGACGTCCATGGAAGTTCCCCTGCACATCCGCATCGACAAGCTCTCCCCTTTGTCCGACGCATTGGTTTGATTTGGTCCACCGTTGTTGTGTTGATGGGAAACAAACGATGCAGCTGAAACTATTTGGGTGATGTTAATTAGTAGATGCAGTTCATCTTTAATGTCATTGTAGGGTACTGTATTTAAATCGGAGGATATTATGCTTGGTGCTAATCCTGTCGTGAAATGCATCTTCTTCCGTTGTTATGTCATTCCAACTTGCAAGCATCTCATTTGCATCTGTTGCAATCTATCTATCTCAAGTCAGGAGTAGAGCTCAATCTCATGTCAAGAAATGTTATCCATGCTACGAAAGCGATGCTTAATGCAGGTTTAGTTGAGGATAGTGAAGAAGAAAGGAGGCCTTCTATCAAACAAATCTCCCAATCAGGATACCTAGCCAATGTTGATGCAGCATATAACCCTGCAGTAATTCCTGATGAAGCTTCTCTCAGAGTCTTCCTAAGGAATGAATCAAACCCATCTCCTTCCTAAGGGGGAAACTTATCTCTGCACACTGCTTAAACTGCAAATAATAAAGTGTTAAGCCCTCTTTGAGGGCTGCAGTCTGTCAAAAAAAAGCTAGTAACTTCTACTACACGTGGCCATAATTCTTTTCTAGATGAATGAGCTTTCTGAGCAAAAAAATAATCTGTTTTCTAACAAAATAATCTTTTGATATTAAAATGAAAACAAGCCATCGATACTATAAGGGTAAACATCTATTTACAAATGGAATGGCGGCCGAGAGTTACCCTACCAAACCATTGGTGTTTACTGATGGGCATGACATGCGTTTGGATAACTCCCAAAATTTAGATCTCACTCACTAACATTTGATTTATTTTTTGCTTTTATTGATAGTAGAAGACTACGCTAGCTAATGGAGCGTGAAAAAACTTTCTTTTTTAGTTGACCCTCTAGATTTTGAGGACGAACCATGTCGGCATATTTAAAACCGGGGTACCCTGAGGGTAACTACTACAGAAGGACCTCCCCAAAAAGCCACGTCGGTAAGGTTTTTAATTTCGGACATGGAAATTTTTTGGACGTCACCGAAATATGTAATATTTCTGAAATTCAGAAAATATTTCAGATTTTGAGTTTCAAAAATAAATATTTTTTAATGATTTTTAAGCTAATTTAAATTTTAGTTTGAATTTGGCTCAAATTTCATGGTTGCAAGTATTTCGAACCCCACCGAAATATGTGAAATTTCGATCCCTCGGTACATGAAGAAACTACACTAGAGTTCCTCTTGACAATTAGTACTACAACATCCAAAAGGAGCCAATTACATGGCTGCAGGCAGACCTTTGTGTAGGTTTACTTCCAAGTAAATCTACCCTTGTTAAACCATATCTACAAAAACGTCAGTAGTGACGTTTTGGGACGGTGCTATGTGTCCTGAACACGGGCCTCCTTAGCACACGTGCCTCGCATGCATACAACTTTCATAGAGGCCGTGTGAGGTCACGTTCCCGACCACACATTCAATGTGCGTGCAGGCTACTGTGCATAGCCTACCGCTGTCGGGTGTGACAAGTGTCGAGAAGTCCGCCTCAATTATCAAACGCGACTTCCACACATCGCCGACTCTCTCGGTCAAGGCAATCAATGCCACATGCTCCCGCAAGGACTCCATGGAGTTGCTCTTTCATGTGGACGTCAGGCAACATATATCTCTACTCTTATAAAAGACCGAGTTGGTGATGATGGTGTGCCTGCCATCGTGTAATATAGACTGTCCGATCTATATCTGACGGATAGAAAGCAAGCTATGGCAATTTTGCAAAAAGATACCCGCACCTCTCTCCACACTTGCAGATAAGGACTTCTCTCGTTCATCCTTTTCTCTCACAAGATAAACTACTCATACAAATGTATCTTGATGTTCCGTGCAATGCACGGGCATCTTGCTAGTCTTTCTATATTATAGAGTGCGATTTATTTATTTTTCAATTTGTCTCACGCAAGCGTTTGATTGCTAATATAAGCCTATGTTATTCTCATGCATTTTCAGCAATATTATTGATGCGTAATGGTATGATGCATCAAGCATGCCATGTTCTAGGTATTAGCGATTTATCTTTTTCTTGAATCTCGGTAGGATTTATTTTGGCAGCAAACTGATTTTTTTATCCCCAATTAAGCCTTTCACTTACTATCTTTGTTACAGCTTATGCTGCATTATACTCGCTGAGATGCAATTCCTTTCCTCTGACTTTGGAGTTGTGATGTTTCTGAAAACATTACATACAAGTTTGCAATTTGCTCCATCCAACAGGTTATTTAAAAGCGCCCTTCCCAATACGTCATTCTATATCAGCTGAAATTTGAAGCCATTGACTGATATGTATTTGCAGAGTCTATGATATATATATACCCATCTT
This sequence comes from Aegilops tauschii subsp. strangulata, assembly GCF_002575655.3. Taxonomy (NCBI): domain Eukaryota; kingdom Viridiplantae; phylum Streptophyta; class Magnoliopsida; order Poales; family Poaceae; genus Aegilops; species Aegilops tauschii. The sequence continues at coordinate 10,544,159 of NC_053037.3, read as the reverse complement.
TAAATATGTTCCCTAGTATTCCTCTTTCCTATTAACTGATTCATGAAAGGATTCCCTGAGGTGGCCAAATACATTACTTACGTACAATGCATATATGTGCTTCAATTTTCTCTATTAACAACTTGACATATTGATGTTAATTGTAATAATTAGTCTTAATATTTTATTTGTCGGCGCACATTTCTTGCCTGCTGGATCTTTCCCATTTGAAGAAGGCATGGTCAATTATTATTAGACCTTGTGTTTTTGTTAGGTGCTTTTGTATCGCTTATTTATTGCTACCAGAATGTAGCAACATATATCAATAGATATACTTCTTTTCTTGTTTTTCCAAAAAGAACCGGCACAAGAAGCTGAGGTCACCGCTTTGAATCTTAAATAATTGTTCCCTATTAGTACAATATTTTGATGCTCCATTGGTTCCAGAACTAAATTATGTATTAGTTTGCATCCATGCAGTAGGGGAAATATCTTGAAAGCAGTTCACATCCAGTTAACATTGATGGCCACAGATAGCGATCATGTCTATGTGGGAAACGTGATACATTCATTATTTGTTTGTGAGACTCAACAATAGGAGGTGAGTTCTTTTTCCACTTATCTGTTGGAGATGATGTCTGCGGATTTAGTGTTCAATGGAACGGCTTGATGCTTTAGGATACGTGATGCTTCACACCTCAAATACGCTTCAATTAGTTTTACTGTAAAAATATTGCATCACTTAGTATTATTATGATATACTATTTCAATCCATGCCACATTATTATTTTGAAATACGTAATCACAAACTTAAATATACATGTTTTTCAGTTAATGTTGTTCCAAATTAGTTCTGGTTGTTTGTTTTATTGATTCTAAGTTTCTGAACTTCTCATTCTTGTATAGGTAAAAGAAAACTTCCATATTGATGAGGATGATTCTTCATATGGAGTGTTACGGATCATGACAAATTGTAAGAGTGGGCCACAGTTTACAAGTAATTGAACCGTATTTTTTTTTGGATGCTTGGTGTCATTTCCTCTGTATTCGAATCTTGTTATGAATGGGATTCATTTTGCATCCTCACCAATCCATGATCTATGTATCAAATGGTTGTATGCATATTCTTGTGTGTTACTCAATATTACCTCGGTATCATCTAAAGTTACTTAAAGAGTGAATCCATTGAACATCCTTTGGCTTGGTGATTCTTTCTCTAGGGGCGGGAACGACACCAACAAGTAGAGTAACATGTATCACCGGACAGATCATGATTCTGTCATGGCAACGAGACAAGCACGAGCAGTTCACAACATTGCATTCATTTCTTTGCACGGTCAAGATTCAACAGGAGAGTTGAGTAGAAAATACTTTGCAGGTGACGTCTGTAGTCTACTGCACTAGCACCACCATATGCTTTGCTTTGTTTGCTAGTCCGGGAAGGGGTACTACTTACTTTGCCCGGTTCCCGCTGATGCCTCTGCACTCCTGTACTAACGTTGTCCTCTAGTATTGTGGCCTGTGATCCATCGACTCGGTTCATGGCCAATGTATAGCCCCAGGGTGATGCCCCACATGCCATGTAGAATTGGATGTCAGGAGAAATAGGTTTGGATGGGGAAGCGGGATCCTCTCCTCGCTCTCCTCGCTGTGCCTCCGCCTCGGCGCACCGCCCTTCTCATCGTGGTTGCATCCAAGTATGGCTCCTCCCCAGCGCTACGCCCGTCTGCCCCGTCTCGCCGCGCTCCGGCCGCTCCCTTGCCGGTCGAAGAGAAAAGGCACCGCCCCTTCAAGCGCCTCGCAGCTGCAGCTCTAACCTCCGCTCGACGCTCGGCACAGTTGTCCACAGCGCAGGAGCGCGTCCATGTACATGTCACTGCTGGCCGCGCTGGAGCAGCATTTGCGGCTGTAGCAGTGCTGGCTTGCTGTCGCTGCTCGCTTCCTGTATATGGGTTGAGCTAAAAAACGACTGTAGCTTGAGTTCAAATCTTGCCAACGCCAAGTTTGGTCCTAAAAAAACCGATTGTAGCTGAAAATTATATGGATTGATGTATTTAGCTGTAGCTTCTGTCAACAAGACATATGGACTACAGATGCTTGTTCATATGGACGTAATCAAAAATCAGACTGGCTGGCTGTCCATACGTTAACTGCCCCTTCTCAGTTCCTGGGCTAACTGATGGTTTGAGAAAGGGGTTCGCCTTTTCTCTCCGGTCGGCGAGTGAGCGGCCGGAGCGCGGCGAGACGGGGCAGACAGGCGAAGCGCTGGGGAGGAGGCACACTTCCATGCGTCAGCGGTGGGACGGGCAGTGCGCCGGGGCACGGCGAGGAGAGCGAGGCGGCGGCGCTATTGTGTCTCGCTGCCTGGTCTGTCTGTTTCGATCGAAACAGATCGAAGGCCACCAGTTCAATCAAACTATTAAACAGGTCAAACCGACCAAGGGGCAAAATCGTCCTACAAAATATTACGTGCGGGCCCAGACCTAAAAATTGAGCAAAAAAGTTAATTTGTGCTATTTTGTCTATCCATGAATCAAAGGTGTGTCATTAAATCCAATAAAAAGAAAGGTGTGCTATTGAGTTAAAGTACAAAGAAAAATGTGCCATTTTATCAAATTGCTCCTATTTCGACGACTTAGATCGCTTGCCCCAAGAGAACCATCTGCTTGGGTGCCGCCACGGTCGCTTGCCCCAAAGGAATTCTGCTCTTGTCAGATCATTCAGGCCGAGGATGGCACTATTAGCTTTGCCGCGTTGTCCTATCCACGCTTCCAAATCTGGCAGAGGAACTCCAATGGACAGGATGTTCCCACGTGGGTGTTGTCAAAGAACATTGAAATGCATAACATTCTTGAGCTCCCTCCTCAGATTGACAGAGGGTCAAAAGAAATATTGGGATACTATGAGGATACTGATGAAATTTTTATATTAGTGCAACCCAATGTATACATGGTTCAACCTAAGTCGATGCAATCCAAGAAAATCCATGAAACAAATCATATCTTGAACTACCATCCTTTCACAAGTTTCTATGCAGCAGGTAATTTCTCATCCATAGTCCTTCTATTTCGGGAGTAACCTGATTCTATCATGTTCATGATTGTCCGAACCTCAAGGCAAGTTTTATTCTTTCATCCAATATTTTTTATGTGTTTTGATCATGCTACTAATCTTAACTCCATATCAGCAACTTTTGTTGAATCATTACTTTAAAATAATAGTTTTTTTCATGTTGATGACCCATCCCCATGGTGACTACGACATTTGTAGCGCGCGCGCGGACACACACACACAAACAAACACTACTAGGGAAAATCCTAGCAGTAGTGCGGGTTTAATGCCTATCAGTAGCGCGGGGAACCGCGCTACTAGTAAGGCGCTACAGCTAAAGGTTAGCAGTAGCGTGTGTTAGACCACGCTACTGCTATATCGACTTAGTAGTAGCGCTTTCTACAATGAGCGCTACTGGTAATTAGTAGTAGCGCTTTTCCCAGCACGCGCTACTACTATTATTTCGTATTTTACTTCTTTTTTATTTCATGTTGTATTCATACAACTTCATACAAGTTTTCATACCGCAGCAATTTAGAGATTGTTTTTACATCATAATGAGTTATTACATCACTGGGAGAAAGAACCGTGGACTACTTTCAAGTGGATGTCCACATCCACTTCAAACTAGTCCACGGTTATTTCTCCCAGTGATATAATAAATATCATCATCATCATATCATTAGCAACTTATCATCATAATACAATATTGCCATATAACACCTCCTCATGATCATCGTTTTCATCAATGATACATCACATAGCAAGTTGGTCACTAGTCATAATCACAACTACTCCTCATCATCAACTCTCATAAACATATTGTACCTCATATGACCTACTACATTCTCTTAGGACCTACTATATTCTCTTAGGTAAAATAGCATAAAACAAGATAGCCCCTAACTCTCCTAAGAGCAGCACAGGATTGCGGTTGAAAGTGACTCGCTATCTGAGGCATTGGCGAGGCCCAAGTGGGACACCCCGTTCAACCGGGCCTTGAACATATTGAAAGGACTCATTGTGGACACTCGGCCATCATATGGACGCGTGCATGGCGTCGGAGACGTACGGCGCCACGTGGAAGAAGTACTACCATGAGACCACCGAGGAGAGAAAGGAAAGACGGAGGTTAAATGAAGAAAACATCGACAACAAGATTGAGATTGCGGTTGATAAGAAATCAGTTGAGACAGTCAAAGCAGCGGTAGCGGCCGCAAGAGAGGAAATGGTAGCTTCGTATGGTGTGTTGATTCCGTCTATCGTTAGTTGGAGCAAGCAAAATCCAGATAAAGACGCAGCGGACTTTCCCCTTTCCAACTTCTTCGGGAGCAGCTCGTTTAGCGTTGCACCAGCACCTGCTCACGCAACCGCACCTGCTCCCACACCTGCTCCCGCACCTGCTCCTGCATCTGCTCCCGCACCAGCTCATAGCAGCCCGTCCTCCGTCTCTGGCGTGCTCGGCAAGGCATCGTCTTTGGATGAGCTTGACGCCCTCACGATATAGCTGTCACATCAGCCCTCTTCAATATATGTATAATTCCCATTTCCGTTGCCTTTCAGATGTCTTACATCGCAGACATGTCTTTCCAGACCGACGTAATCCCATGAACCATACTATACACCATCAGCGGCCAGAAGGTGGACGTCGGAAAGGAGACGATAGTGAAGCCGAAGGAAGATTTGTTCCACAGCCAGCCGATCCCCCCTGACGTCTTCAAGGTTTCCGTGGCCAGTGTCAAACCGGCCCACGAGAATATCGCTCCTCCGGTAGCACTAGGGGGAGATGACGACGAGACCCCGCGGCGGTTTGGCGATTGCAAGAGTTGGGTCCTGTTGTGACCGAAGAGTCTGCTTCGTCCGGAGGCGGCCGGGAGCACACCCACGACCACGCAGACTCAGCAAGGTATGAACACCAACACCCCAACTACCCAATTAGTGTCGTCTGTCGTGCCGGGTGATTGCAGATGGCGTGAGGAAGAGTCTCCATTAGTCGCAGATGACGTTGTCGGCGTCGAAGAAGCAATGCGTGATATCAATGCCATCGATGAGGATGACGATGACCCTCTACAGTATTTCAATACTGGCGCCTATGACGATGGAGGATTAATGGCTCAGCAATATGAGTACTCAAGGTTTGAGCGTGATGAGGCGGTGCCTGAATTGCCAGAGGGTGAACGTATTATAGCTCACTTCCAGTAGCAAAGAAGCATAGGAAGAGACCGAGGAAAGGCAAAGCTGCTTCTATGAGCCTCCGCAGCCTCGGGTTCAAGACCGTATACCTATCATAGGTGCGGCAAAATACCATATCCCGGTGATCCGATCCTACCTAAGGCAGCGGTAGAGGCCATATACGGCGATTTAAGGAGACTTCGTGACGATGTGCTGCGGAGAGAGAAAAGCCTGATTGCCTCGGAAAATCCAGGATACCCGCTCTGCGTGGTTAACGTGCCGCAACAAAGGTTGTACGTCGACACATTCCCCGTGAAAAAGTTCTTCCTTCTATTCGATTACATCTTCGACATGTTTCACTTGAAAAAGCTCGATTTTACATTGTCCGCCTTTTTGCCTTGTACATGAACTACATCATCAGGATTGAGCAGATACCTTATATCTGTGTTGCCGACCCGTACTTCATGCAAGAGGGCTTCTTGGCAGGCCCAAAGCACCGTGAATATGCGAGTAACTACATCGCTGATTTCATTGTCGGCAATAAGGACAAGGAGACGATTCTCGTGCCTTATCATCCCATGTAAGTCATCAGCGGATATCCTTCTTTCGATTTCAATCATTCATTTGCACGCGTGGAGGCTAATTTGACGTGTACTTATTTTCCGCAGCAATGGGCGCGCCGTCCTCATCATCCTTTACCCCCGATTCTCCCACACTCTTTACTTAGACTCGTCGAAGAACATGAAGAAAAAGGATTACACCCACATCATGTCTGTTCTTGACAGTGCTATCTTTAGCTACGGCCTATGGGGTGGAGAGATTACGCTCAAGAAGACAAGGAACCGCGCGCCCGCCTTCGGCCATAAGACCGACTTCTGCTGCATCCAGCAACCGAGTGGTACTCTCAGTGATGGATTCTATGTCCTCCACCACATGCTGGAGTACAGACCGGATCAGCAGAACCTTCGCATGTCACCTAGATCCGGCGATGCCAATATTCTACAATGGGCAAAGAAACTAGGATATATCCCGGATCATCGACTCCGAGCTGAGTTCTATCACATCCAGCGTGAACTTGCCCAAATCATCATGAAGGAGGTCCTCGAAAAAACAGGAGTGTTCTACGAAGAAGGGCAAATATCGCGGGAAGACGTCCAAACACGCGTACCCGCTTGGCATCTCGACCTGAACCTTTCACTGCGCTCGGGGACTATCTCCCTGACTTGGATGGTGGCACAACATGTTGGAGTGATTGACGATATATGACAATGTGTCCCTTTAGTCGATACTTTCTCTATGTCGAAACTTTAAGTTATGCACGACGAAACTTTATTTATGATGTAATTAAACCGTCCTCCTCAACTATCGAAGATCACTCTAGTTAGGGCATTTTGGGTACGATGAACTTTGTTATTTATGCTTATGATATGTTGCTTCTATTTTTGCCAACTCTGTCTCTTTCTGTTGCTCAACTATATATGTTGCATATTATCGCCTCACGTGACGATGCAGGTACATAGATCATTGATGGCGAAGAAGTGCTACGCCAGGAGTTTACGACGAGTGACCGGAGTGTCAGGCTCAGGTGTACCGGTTTCCGAGCAATGACCAGATAGGGTTTGATAGCAGAGCCGAAGCGGAAAATAGTTAGTTTAGGTTGACGCTAGTGCGAGAGAGCGATACGAACGGGCGCCTCAAAAAGTACTACATTATGTATGATGAGACATGTCATGTAACTTGTTTAGCTATATCGTGATTATGATGTGACGACATGATTTGTGTTGGATGATATGATGAGACTATTATGTGTATGATATGATGAGCATATTGCATGTTTATGATATGATTAGAATACTGTATAAAACCTGTACAAAAACATCACAAATATGTAGCAAACAAATTTTTTTGTGAAAATATAATAGTAACGCTCTTTAGTGCTGGACAGGAAAACGCTTCTGCTAAGGCACTTAGAAGTAGCGCTGGTATGGAAAGCGCTACCACTAATTAGGTATAGCAGTAGCGCGCGTCAAAACGCGCTATGTACTGCTAAATGTTAGCTGTAGCGCCGTATCAATAGCGCGGTGCCCCGCGCTACTGATAGCCCTTAGACCCACGCTACTGCTCGGCTTTTCTCTAGTAATGTATACTTCAATCCATGCCACGTTATTATTTCAAAATACGTAATCACAAACTTAAATATACTTGTTTTTCAGTTAATGTTGTTCCAAATTTGTTCTGGTGGTCTGTTTTGTTGATTCTAAGTTTCTGAACTTCTCATTCTTGTATAGGTAAAAGAAAACTTCCACATTGATGAGGATGATTCTTCATATGGAGTGTTACGGATAATGACAAATTGTGGTTGGATGGTTAGGTGGACAGTGATATCCCCAGCCTAACAGGGTTCAAATTCTGGTGCTCGCATTTATTCTGGCTTTATTTCAGGATTTTCCGGTGATGTGCGTTCCGTGGGAGGAGACGTTCCCGTCGACTACGAGGCGCTACTATGACTTTGTAAAATCTCTAGATAATATGTTGGCTCATTCTCTTGGATGTGCTCATAGGGGTACGGTGTGTGTGCGTGCGTTCATAGGGCTGAGTGTATGCGCATATATATGAGCGCTTGTGTCTGTACTATGCTAAAAAAATATCTTCTTTCGTTCTGGTCACTGTGCTAGTTTACCTGCAAGGTTGAACCCAGCTAATGCTCTTTCCACTACTAGCTACCGATCTAAACTGGACAAGAGTAAACAAGCAAGCGGTGAGAAATATACATCTATATATGACCCATAAAATCGTCAAAAAAAATGTGAACGTAAATAAATAATTCATCACATGAAAGAAATAATAGCTAAAGAATACTTTAGATTAACACAACTCATATGTCTATTGTATTGAACATCAAAGAGGAGAGATTACATCTTGGTTACTGCCATGAACCCATATTCAAGGGTTAGACTACTCACCACTCATCTTCGAGTGTGGGGATCGATGTTGGTGAAGATCGAGATGCATTTCCCCCCTCCGACAGAGTACTAGATCAGGGTTGAAATGAAGATTGCCTCAGACCGTGAGATAGCTGTCGTGAAAAAATGCACGATAAATTGAGGAAGGCTTTCATGGTTATATATAGCCAGTGGGCACCGAAGCCACCTTCGTGGGAAGCACCATAGGCCCTAGGCGCCCACCAAGGATCCTATGGCCTCTGAACACCTATGACCTATGGGCCCCTCCATGTAGAGGGCCCAGGTGCCCTGGTCTTCTTCCCGCACAAAAACACCTTCTATTTTTTCTGATTTTTCTGGTGACTTTTTCTGTGGTGATTTCCTGAGATCCCAAAAATAACAGAAAAACAAACTGGCGCTCGCCACTGAATTAATAGGCATGTCCTTCAAAAGGATTGAAAATATTGCAAACTTAAAGGATAATAGGCATGAAACATACAAAAACTATAGATATGTTGGAAATATCACTGACCAAGTTTTATACAACATTCCATACGATGTGTATACTGGAAGCACACTTGAAACATAGTTAATCATCTAATCATAATGCCATTAACACCAAAACCCTCATTAGAAGCTAGGCATACTTTCACCATCAATTACTCGTAGTAGGTTATCAAAAAAAGGGTAGTCCTTTGTGCACCCCTTATGGCGGCTTTTGGGGCTATCAAGCCGGCTTGGGGATGCCTATGTCAAGTGGATGCCGAGCTAGGAATTGGTGTCATCCTTTGCGAACTCCTGCTCCTCCTGGTTTAACTTTCATTTCCCCATTAAATAATCATTGCCTATGTTTTGTCCTACCTAGATCTTTTCTCACATATTCTAATTTGGGGATTATGCTGGCGGTTCGTGTTCTGATGTGGAGGTATTTCTATTCTTGTCTCTCCTTAGGTTCAAACAAGCTTTCCTGCCACCTATTCTCCACTATGTTATTTCTAGGGTATTAGGTGATGCTTAGCCTCTATTGTAATCTTGGATGTATTTTCTACTCTCTATGTTCTGTCGACCGGTGTTTAGCACAGGTTGCTTGGGAGCCGATACTTGATTTCCCACATCATCATTGGTGTTAGCTTTTTCGTGCTCCAGCAACGTTGTTCAAGCCTTTCTCGTGCACCGATGCGAGGATGATCTTGGTTGGTGCCCTCTCTGGTTATCCCCCTATGTCTCTGTAACCTCCAGCTACGGATGCCTGCTTAGAAATCTTTGAACTAGCTTGTTCCATGGTGTGGTGACAGATGGATTGCTCATTGCTTCTTGATGGCATCTACCGAATCAAGGGGTTATTTTTCCATTCCATGCAAGCAGCTAATAAAGATTTTTGGCATCGGGGGTCTTCAAAATCCAGTACCCTATTCCAGGGATCTTTTGGACGCTTGGGGTCATGTTGTTGTTATTTGCTGGTGGTAGCCAGCACATCAACCATGGCGTACTTGTGGCCATGTTGTTGTTATTTCCTGGTGGCAGCCAGCACATCAGCCATGGGCCATGGCGTATGTGCCGGTCGATAGCAGTGAGAAAGGCGGGATGTGTCGTGACCTGGCTGAAAGGTTGTGATGCGTTGTGTGCTCCTTTGTACTATTTGGTTACGCGTGTCCCTTGTGCTTACACATGTATCCTTTTCTTTTTATAGGCTCCCACGTGATTGATGGTGTTATAATCTGGCGATGGACTCAAAAGTACTCCTCCGTGTATCAATTAAGCAGGAAACTATGTAAAAATAAAAACAATGTGCTTACATTTATGTTCCTCAATTTTTCTAGAACAACATTAATATATGGATAAACTAGCAATAATGAAATAGATTAAGAGCACGGCTTATATCTATAGCATATAAGTTTGGGAATGGAAACCACAATGGGGAAGCATTTATAGTGTATTGTGGCTGCCTCGGCACCTTTTGTTCTCAGACCTCTGCCCTCCTCTCCCACCTCCTGGAAAAAGTTTGGCCTGAGACATAGACAGCGGTTTTCTTTCCCCAAAGGCCAGCCAGGATGCAAGGCGCCGCCGTCGATGGGAGGAGCAGGGCTTTGCCGGACAAGGCCGACACGAGCTCCAAGAAGGCGCGGCAGGACCTGCCCGACGGCCACATGAAGCAAGAGGCGGCCGGTGGAGGAGACGGAGGCGCCATCGTCATGGCGGCGTACAACCCGCGAGCGGAGCTCGCCGTGAGGATCGACAAGCAAGTGCTCCACTGCCCCCTCTGCACCCTCCCCTTCAAGCCCCCCGTCTTCCAGGTTCCTCTCTTTCTTTCCTTCTTTCTTCCTCATGAGAGAGATCGATTCTTTCTGTGCTGATTTAAGGCCATCTCCGATTTTGTGTGCCTGCCTGCAGTGCAAAGCGGGGCACCCGGCCTGCGGCGGCTGCGTGGCCCAGCTGCCCTTCGGGCAGTGCATGGCGTGCGTGGACAGTGGTGGCTTCTTCGACCCCTGCCCTGCGCTGGACGCCGTGGTGTCCTCCACCAGGATCGGGTGCCCCAACGCCGGCTGCCAGTGGTACGTGACCTACCACGAGGTCGCCGAGCACCAGAAAGCATGCCCGCACGCGCCCTGCCACTGCACGGAGCCCGGCTGCGGCTATGTCGGCGCACCACAGGCGCTCGCCGGCCACATCAACACCGTCCACTCGGCGCCGTTGCGTGCCGTGCAGTACGGCAAGGTCAGCCAGCTCCAGCTGCCGGTGTCGACCCCGCGGCTGGTGCTCCTCGGTGACGACAACCGCGTGTTCCTCCTGACCGTGGGCGCTCTCGGCGCCGGTGCGGCCGTCGTGTCCGTGGTGTGCGCCAGGGCTAGGGCGGCGACGCGGCCCCGGTTCACGTGCAAGATGTGGGTCAACCTGGGGCCGCCCCCGGCGGCGGCGGCGAACTGCGGCAAGGAGGACATGGTGCTGGTGGACATGCACATCAGGAGCAGCTCGTCGCCCGGCGCGGTGGCCGCCGCGGACGAGCCAACGTTCCTGCCGGTGCCGCGGATGTACCTGGTTCCAGCAGCAGCAAGGGACGGGACGTCCATGGAAGTTCCCCTGCACATCCGCATCGACAAGCTCTCCCCTTTGTCCGACGCATTGGTTTGATTTGGTCCACCGTTGTTGTGTTGATGGGAAACAAACGATGCAGCTGAAACTATTTGGGTGATGTTAATTAGTAGATGCAGTTCATCTTTAATGTCATTGTAGGGTACTGTATTTAAATCGGAGGATATTATGCTTGGTGCTAATCCTGTCGTGAAATGCATCTTCTTCCGTTGTTATGTCATTCCAACTTGCAAGCATCTCATTTGCATCTGTTGCAATCTATCTATCTCAAGTCAGGAGTAGAGCTCAATCTCATGTCAAGAAATGTTATCCATGCTACGAAAGCGATGCTTAATGCAGGTTTAGTTGAGGATAGTGAAGAAGAAAGGAGGCCTTCTATCAAACAAATCTCCCAATCAGGATACCTAGCCAATGTTGATGCAGCATATAACCCTGCAGTAATTCCTGATGAAGCTTCTCTCAGAGTCTTCCTAAGGAATGAATCAAACCCATCTCCTTCCTAAGGGGGAAACTTATCTCTGCACACTGCTTAAACTGCAAATAATAAAGTGTTAAGCCCTCTTTGAGGGCTGCAGTCTGTCAAAAAAAAGCTAGTAACTTCTACTACACGTGGCCATAATTCTTTTCTAGATGAATGAGCTTTCTGAGCAAAAAAATAATCTGTTTTCTAACAAAATAATCTTTTGATATTAAAATGAAAACAAGCCATCGATACTATAAGGGTAAACATCTATTTACAAATGGAATGGCGGCCGAGAGTTACCCTACCAAACCATTGGTGTTTACTGATGGGCATGACATGCGTTTGGATAACTCCCAAAATTTAGATCTCACTCACTAACATTTGATTTATTTTTTGCTTTTATTGATAGTAGAAGACTACGCTAGCTAATGGAGCGTGAAAAAACTTTCTTTTTTAGTTGACCCTCTAGATTTTGAGGACGAACCATGTCGGCATATTTAAAACCGGGGTACCCTGAGGGTAACTACTACAGAAGGACCTCCCCAAAAAGCCACGTCGGTAAGGTTTTTAATTTCGGACATGGAAATTTTTTGGACGTCACCGAAATATGTAATATTTCTGAAATTCAGAAAATATTTCAGATTTTGAGTTTCAAAAATAAATATTTTTTAATGATTTTTAAGCTAATTTAAATTTTAGTTTGAATTTGGCTCAAATTTCATGGTTGCAAGTATTTCGAACCCCACCGAAATATGTGAAATTTCGATCCCTCGGTACATGAAGAAACTACACTAGAGTTCCTCTTGACAATTAGTACTACAACATCCAAAAGGAGCCAATTACATGGCTGCAGGCAGACCTTTGTGTAGGTTTACTTCCAAGTAAATCTACCCTTGTTAAACCATATCTACAAAAACGTCAGTAGTGACGTTTTGGGACGGTGCTATGTGTCCTGAACACGGGCCTCCTTAGCACACGTGCCTCGCATGCATACAACTTTCATAGAGGCCGTGTGAGGTCACGTTCCCGACCACACATTCAATGTGCGTGCAGGCTACTGTGCATAGCCTACCGCTGTCGGGTGTGACAAGTGTCGAGAAGTCCGCCTCAATTATCAAACGCGACTTCCACACATCGCCGACTCTCTCGGTCAAGGCAATCAATGCCACATGCTCCCGCAAGGACTCCATGGAGTTGCTCTTTCATGTGGACGTCAGGCAACATATATCTCTACTCTTATAAAAGACCGAGTTGGTGATGATGGTGTGCCTGCCATCGTGTAATATAGACTGTCCGATCTATATCTGACGGATAGAAAGCAAGCTATGGCAATTTTGCAAAAAGATACCCGCACCTCTCTCCACACTTGCAGATAAGGACTTCTCTCGTTCATCCTTTTCTCTCACAAGATAAACTACTCATACAAATGTATCTTGATGTTCCGTGCAATGCACGGGCATCTTGCTAGTCTTTCTATATTATAGAGTGCGATTTATTTATTTTTCAATTTGTCTCACGCAAGCGTTTGATTGCTAATATAAGCCTATGTTATTCTCATGCATTTTCAGCAATATTATTGATGCGTAATGGTATGATGCATCAAGCATGCCATGTTCTAGGTATTAGCGATTTATCTTTTTCTTGAATCTCGGTAGGATTTATTTTGGCAGCAAACTGATTTTTTTATCCCCAATTAAGCCTTTCACTTACTATCTTTGTTACAGCTTATGCTGCATTATACTCGCTGAGATGCAATTCCTTTCCTCTGACTTTGGAGTTGTGATGTTTCTGAAAACATTACATACAAGTTTGCAATTTGCTCCATCCAACAGGTTATTTAAAAGCGCCCTTCCCAATACGTCATTCTATATCAGCTGAAATTTGAAGCCATTGACTGATATGTATTTGCAGAGTCTATGATATATATATACCCATCTTTAAATATGTTCCCTAGTATTCCTCTTTCCTATTAACTGATTCATGAAAGGATTCCCTGAGGTGGCCAAATACATTACTTACGTACAATGCATATATGTGCTTCAATTTTCTCTATTAACAACTTGACATATTGATGTTAATTGTAATAATTAGTCTTAATATTTTATTTGTCGGCGCACATTTCTTGCCTGCTGGATCTTTCCCATTTGAAGAAGGCATGGTCAATTATTATTAGACCTTGTGTTTTTGTTAGGTGCTTTTGTATCGCTTATTTATTGCTACCAGAATGTAGCAACATATATCAATAGATATACTTCTTTTCTTGTTTTTCCAAAAAGAACCGGCACAAGAAGCTGAGGTCACCGCTTTGAATCTTAAATAATTGTTCCCTATTAGTACAATATTTTGATGCTCCATTGGTTCCAGAACTAAATTATGTATTAGTTTGCATCCATGCAGTAGGGGAAATATCTTGAAAGCAGTTCACATCCAGTTAACATTGATGGCCACAGATAGCGATCATGTCTATGTGGGAAACGTGATACATTCATTATTTGTTTGTGAGACTCAACAATAGGAGGTGAGTTCTTTTTCCACTTATCTGTTGGAGATGATGTCTGCGGATTTAGTGTTCAATGGAACGGCTTGATGCTTTAGGATACGTGATGCTTCACACCTCAAATACGCTTCAATTAGTTTTACTGTAAAAATATTGCATCACTTAGTATTATTATGATATACTATTTCAATCCATGCCACATTATTATTTTGAAATACGTAATCACAAACTTAAATATACATGTTTTTCAGTTAATGTTGTTCCAAATTAGTTCTGGTTGTTTGTTTTATTGATTCTAAGTTTCTGAACTTCTCATTCTTGTATAGGTAAAAGAAAACTTCCATATTGATGAGGATGATTCTTCATATGGAGTGTTACGGATCATGACAAATTGTAAGAGTGGGCCACAGTTTACAAGTAATTGAACCGTATTTTTTTTTGGATGCTTGGTGTCATTTCCTCTGTATTCGAATCTTGTTATGAATGGGATTCATTTTGCATCCTCACCAATCCATGATCTATGTATCAAATGGTTGTATGCATATTCTTGTGTGTTACTCAATATTACCTCGGTATCATCTAAAGTTACTTAAAGAGTGAATCCATTGAACATCCTTTGGCTTGGTGATTCTTTCTCTAGGGGCGGGAACGACACCAACAAGTAGAGTAACATGTATCACCGGACAGATCATGATTCTGTCATGGCAACGAGACAAGCACGAGCAGTTCACAACATTGCATTCATTTCTTTGCACGGTCAAGATTCAACAGGAGAGTTGAGTAGAAAATACTTTGCAGGTGACGTCTGTAGTCTACTGCACTAGCACCACCATATGCTTTGCTTTGTTTGCTAGTCCGGGAAGGGGTACTACTTACTTTGCCCGGTTCCCGCTGATGCCTCTGCACTCCTGTACTAACGTTGTCCTCTAGTATTGTGGCCTGTGATCCATCGACTCGGTTCATGGCCAATGTATAGCCCCAGGGTGATGCCCCACATGCCATGTAGAATTGGATGTCAGGAGAAATAGGTTTGGATGGGGAAGCGGGATCCTCTCCTCGCTCTCCTCGCTGTGCCTCCGCCTCGGCGCACCGCCCTTCTCATCGTGGTTGCATCCAAGTATGGCTCCTCCCCAGCGCTACGCCCGTCTGCCCCGTCTCGCCGCGCTCCGGCCGCTCCCTTGCCGGTCGAAGAGAAAAGGCACCGCCCCTTCAAGCGCCTCGCAGCTGCAGCTCTAACCTCCGCTCGACGCTCGGCACAGTTGTCCACAGCGCAGGAGCGCGTCCATGTACATGTCACTGCTGGCCGCGCTGGAGCAGCATTTGCGGCTGTAGCAGTGCTGGCTTGCTGTCGCTGCTCGCTTCCTGTATATGGGTTGAGCTAAAAAACGACTGTAGCTTGAGTTCAAATCTTGCCAACGCCAAGTTTGGTCCTAAAAAAACCGATTGTAGCTGAAAATTATATGGATTGATGTATTTAGCTGTAGCTTCTGTCAACAAGACATATGGACTACAGATGCTTGTTCATATGGACGTAATCAAAAATCAGACTGGCTGGCTGTCCATACGTTAACTGCCCCTTCTCAGTTCCTGGGCTAACTGATGGTTTGAGAAAGGGGTTCGCCTTTTCTCTCCGGTCGGCGAGTGAGCGGCCGGAGCGCGGCGAGACGGGGCAGACAGGCGAAGCGCTGGGGAGGAGGCACACTTCCATGCGTCAGCGGTGGGACGGGCAGTGCGCCGGGGCACGGCGAGGAGAGCGAGGCGGCGGCGCTATTGTGTCTCGCTGCCTGGTCTGTCTGTTTCGATCGAAACAGATCGAAGGCCACCAGTTCAATCAAACTATTAAACAGGTCAAACCGACCAAGGGGCAAAATCGTCCTACAAAATATTACGTGCGGGCCCAGACCTAAAAATTGAGCAAAAAAGTTAATTTGTGCTATTTTGTCTATCCATGAATCAAAGGTGTGTCATTAAATCCAATAAAAAGAAAGGTGTGCTATTGAGTTAAAGTACAAAGAAAAATGTGCCATTTTATCAAATTGCTCCTATTTCGACGACTTAGATCGCTTGCCCCAAGAGAACCATCTGCTTGGGTGCCGCCACGGTCGCTTGCCCCAAAGGAATTCTGCTCTTGTCAGATCATTCAGGCCGAGGATGGCACTATTAGCTTTGCCGCGTTGTCCTATCCACGCTTCCAAATCTGGCAGAGGAACTCCAATGGACAGGATGTTCCCACGTGGGTGTTGTCAAAGAACATTGAAATGCATAACATTCTTGAGCTCCCTCCTCAGATTGACAGAGGGTCAAAAGAAATATTGGGATACTATGAGGATACTGATGAAATTTTTATATTAGTGCAACCCAATGTATACATGGTTCAACCTAAGTCGATGCAATCCAAGAAAATCCATGAAACAAATCATATCTTGAACTACCATCCTTTCACAAGTTTCTATGCAGCAGGTAATTTCTCATCCATAGTCCTTCTATTTCGGGAGTAACCTGATTCTATCATGTTCATGATTGTCCGAACCTCAAGGCAAGTTTTATTCTTTCATCCAATATTTTTTATGTGTTTTGATCATGCTACTAATCTTAACTCCATATCAGCAACTTTTGTTGAATCATTACTTTAAAATAATAGTTTTTTTCATGTTGATGACCCATCCCCATGGTGACTACGACATTTGTAGCGCGCGCGCGGACACACACACACAAACAAACACTACTAGGGAAAATCCTAGCAGTAGTGCGGGTTTAATGCCTATCAGTAGCGCGGGGAACCGCGCTACTAGTAAGGCGCTACAGCTAAAGGTTAGCAGTAGCGTGTGTTAGACCACGCTACTGCTATATCGACTTAGTAGTAGCGCTTTCTACAATGAGCGCTACTGGTAATTAGTAGTAGCGCTTTTCCCAGCACGCGCTACTACTATTATTTCGTATTTTACTTCTTTTTTATTTCATGTTGTATTCATACAACTTCATACAAGTTTTCATACCGCAGCAATTTAGAGATTGTTTTTACATCATAATGAGTTATTACATCACTGGGAGAAAGAACCGTGGACTACTTTCAAGTGGATGTCCACATCCACTTCAAACTAGTCCACGGTTATTTCTCCCAGTGATATAATAAATATCATCATCATCATATCATTAGCAACTTATCATCATAATACAATATTGCCATATAACACCTCCTCATGATCATCGTTTTCATCAATGATACATCACATAGCAAGTTGGTCACTAGTCATAATCACAACTACTCCTCATCATCAACTCTCATAAACATATTGTACCTCATATGACCTACTACATTCTCTTAGGACCTACTATATTCTCTTAGGTAAAATAGCATAAAACAAGATAGCCCCTAACTCTCCATTATGGAGAATGGAGATTATCCTGTCTCTAATTCTTGCCTTTCGCACAATGTTTTTTTAAAGAACCTCCTTATGACTGTCCATACATTTTTTTCATTCTTTGATTATCATGTGTTCATCGGTTTTAGAAATCCGGTATGGAAAGGTGAGATTTGTAGGATGACCTGGCTGTATGTTCAAAACATCAAGGCGACCATTCTGATAGATCAAATGAGGCACACAATCCATCGGGATTTTCTGTTGAAAAACATAGTAATAACTTCATAGTTAGCAATGATGTACTAGTTTTGGAAGTATGAAAAAGATGCACGGATGTCTTAATAGTAAAAAATCTTACCAGGGCATCTCCATCGAAGTTACCGTGGTTCAACACGTGCACTAGTGGCACGTATTGACCATAATTTGGAGGAGTATGATAATAGGTATTGTAATTCTCAAGTTCAGTACAAAATGCGATCAGATGATTTTTCTCCTTATAAGTTAATTCAGAGCCATCAGTGTAGTGGGTTTTGTCTACCATCTTCCGCACATTGTTTGAAGAATGAAAATAAGCTGTCAATGGAAATAAGTTGTCAACTATTTTGAAATAAAAATATAAATTACTTAATAACTATGTTTGAGAAACTCACACAGCGGTAGAATCGGAAGCGTATCAACATGAACCCAAATGTCCATATTGTCTTGCTCGATTTCAGGATCACCAAGATCCATGGTGACAATCATATCCTCATAAAAACCATACATCTTGCAAAGTGCTTCCCAATTATGGCAACCAAAATGGGTTACGCTCTGAGAATTGTACAGATTTACTTCAAAATCCATATCATGATGGGTCCTTAGGTGTATTTTCGTTGTTTCGAAATTTCATGGTCTTAAAAACCCATGCTCTCCAAGACAAAGCGCCTTGCATGGCATGGGATAAGCTAGTCGAATTGTAAAATATGAAAATTACACGTTGAAATAGTTGAAGTCGTGCTTTACGAAAAAAACACTTGTCGTCGTTGCGTACCGTTTCAACATCGAAGGTCCAATAGAGCTTAATGCTGAAGCGTAGATCTTCGTCCAGGTGAGGCCTGTCGCACAGACCTTGGTCGTCGTTGCACCAGCCGCACTCCCCCGGGAGACTTTCGTCGTCCGAGTACGACATTTCCTATGTTCATAATTCAAAGATTAAACTTGTACAATTAAATATATGTACTACAAAAACTACTCTTTTCTTGAAAACTCTCAGCTCACGTGGTGTATATATTCAACCGTTGGTGATGGTCGCTCCTCCTTTCCTTCCCAAGTGCATTACACCAAAATGTCTAGCACACGGGTACGAAGGAGAACCGACCCCCACGACAACAGTCGGGATTCTTCGTCCTCTAATATATGGTGGAGACTCTCCCTCACTGATTCCTCTCTGATATTTGCGACCGTCGGTGATGGTCCTTACTCCTCCTTCCCCTAGTGCATAACAAAGGTCTAGCACAAGGAGAGGAAGGAGAAACAACCCCCACGATAACAGTCGGGATTCTGCGGCCTCGACAGACCTAAAGTCAACCCAAAATATTGTTTAATTATCTTTCTAGAAAATCCAAGCCACTCGATATTTCCTACATATTCTAGCACAAGTCATGCCAAAATTCACGGAAAATTCCGGCATGACCTTTGCTAAAAAAGGACATATCGAGCGCCTGAAATTTGCCAAAACGGAAATTAGTCAACACTCCGGCAAAACATAGGCCACTCGGAGGTGTAACCTGCAAACATGAACGGCCACTTGGGCAACCACATATCCTATTTGAGCAACACAAGATATACATGTTTTTATCTACATCATATCTTATAGGACTCATATTGACATGGAGATTTGGCTGGTCTCACCTCGAGGTCGGAGGGGGTCGGTGACGTGGACGACGGCGGGGATGACGGAGGGGCTCCTAGATTTCTGCAAACCAAAAACCCTATAAGTTATCACTAATACACCCCGAATAGTATCATATATATAACATCACTAATACAACTAAAACCCTAGCGAACGACGGGTATCGACGACGAGGATGCGGGATAGGCATCGTCGACGTCGATGCGGGAATAATTGCTTAAACTAAAAAAATAACAACAAATGTGACATGTTCAACTAGTTCTATTAATTCAACTAGTTCTTACTGAAAATAAACTTACTATAAATAAAAATAAACTAGTTCTTTCTAAAAATAAACTAGTTCAACTAGTTATATTAGTTTCTTACTAAAAATACATTAGTTCTATTAATTCAACTAGTTCTTACTAAAAATAAACTAGTTCAACTAGTTTTATTAATTTACTAACTAATTATTTCAAACACTTACTAAAAATAGTAAAGAAACTACATTATACAATAGTAAAAAAACTACAGTAAAAACAGAAAAAAGAGATGGAGGGAGGAGGGGGGGAGGAGGTAGAAGAGAGGAGGAGGGGGAGGAGGCCGGTGGGATCGGAGGAGGGAGGGGCGGGGGGAGGGGGCGGCCGGAGGAGGAGGAGGGAGGGGGCGGCCGGAGGAGCAGGAGGGAGGGGCGGTTGGAGGAGGGCGGCCGGAGGAGGGTGGCCGGAGGAGGGTGGCCGGAGGAGGAGGGAGTGTCAGGGGTTGGGTGCGACATATGCCAAAGGATGGCTTATCATGGTGGGAGCGAGTAGAATGTCGCCGGTGCCCGGAAGCGGTATGAGGCGTAGACACGAACGCCGGCGTACTTTACCCGGGTTCGGGGCTCTCCTAGGAGATAACACCCCTAGTCCTGCTCTGCGGGGTCTCCGCATGATCACTAAGGCACTAGCGGATAAAATGGTGCTCCTTGAGCTATATGCTAGAGGTAGAAGAAGGCAGGCACGCTCTCTCCTTCCTCTAGGTATGAGTCTAGGTCTAATAGGTTGGGAACCCTTTGCATGGGTGCCCTGGGGGGTTTATATAGGCCTACCCCCCAGGGGTACAATAGTAATCTGGCCGGGTGTAGGACCCGGCTGTCAGTGTCTCTGGTCGCCGACTTCTTCGCCGGCTGCTGGGGCCTGCCGCCTGGTGGGCCTCGCCGACTGGTCTGGTACAGAGCCGACAGGCCGCTCCGGCCGCTTGCGGGTCTTGCCGGCTGCTGGTTATTGTTGTCGTGATGCTAATGACGCATACTTGGTCAGGGGAGCGTGGCTACAGTCCCGCCGACTGGTGGGAGATCACTATAGCCACTTCCTCTCTCATCTGGTTAATGGCGCACGGACCCTGAGGGAGGACCCGCCGCCTGCTGTAAGTTCTTCAATCTTTTCCCCCTTCAGAACTTCATCTTGATTCCGTCTTGTTGTATCGAACAGTCGGCCTCTTGATTTTTGAAACAGATCTATATGTCTGAGGCGACGGCCACCATCATGGGGGCAGGTGGCCCCTATGAATAGGACCGAGCTGTGAGCGATGTGGACTACCCCCACTTGGGGGCGGCCGCCTAGGAAGATGACGCCGCAGGCGGCATCTACGGGGCAGGCGGCTCCGAAGAAGGGGGCGGCATCGAGACATGCCCGGACGACTTCGAGGAGGAGGAGGACGAGCCGCGCCCTTCACGGGGCGCCGGCAAGGCTGACATGGGCCCCTCCGCCGAGCCGACTGCTCGAGGCGGCACACGAAAGCTTAAACAGGGCGCCGCCTTGTTCGGCAGCGTGCCGAAGAAGGCCAAGAACCCGACCGCTGCGACCAGGCGGAAGGAGGCCGCCGCGAAGGCGGCCAAATTTCAGAAGCTCCCGAAGGCGCCTCCCATGGTGTCGGCGTAAGTATCTTTTTCTTGTGCCTTTTCTTTTTTGCCGATTCTTTCCGAGCTTCGTTTCTTCGTCTTTCTTGACTTAGGGCTCCGCTTTCACTTGAGAAGTCGGCCGCTGCCTCCGTCATCGGGTCGGCAGAGACCTCCACCACCACCCGGCGAATCGACCCCGCGGTCAACCTCCGGGAGGCGCAAGAAGGAAATGCGCATGAGGTGCGCGAGGAGCAGGAAGCCGCCCGCCTGGAGAAGGCGGAGGCGGACAAGGCGGAGGCAGACAAGGCGGAGGCCACCGCGCTGAAGAAACTGGCGGAGGCTGATGCCAATGCCGCCGCGAAGAAACGGGCCGAAGAAGCCGCACGCCGTCAATCGGCACTATTTTTCATCCCCCTGAACTCTGCGCCGCCACCACCAGAATTTGTGGCGCCTACTGGGGGAGCCGGCGACGAGCACCCGATCATGGAGAGGGAAGGCGGCGACGTCGTCATGCCAGACGTAGTCGTGCCTCCGCCACCGCCGTCCGAAGGAGCACGGGGCAAGCAGCCCGCTGACCCACCAGTGCCACCAGCCGGAGACGAGATGGTGACGGGCCCAACTCCTGGGGCTCTCACACCCACGCGCCGTCGCTTTGCGAAGGCGGCCTCAGTGCCACGACCACCGGAAGCCAGCGCCGCGAGCTCATCAATCCCAGACGCCGAAGCGACTAGCGCCGCGCCTGCTGAATGGGTGCGTGGAGGCGGAACGGGAGCCTTAAACAAGGCAATCCTAGACGTCCAGGCCAGGCTCCGAGCAGAGGCCGACGCTCTCAAGCATTGCAACAAGTCGTTCTTGGATTCGCGAGTAGCCATCCGGGTATGTTTCTCACTTCTTCATCTTTGATCCTTGTATTTCTTGTACTTCTCTGTGGGGGCGCACCAGCACACCCACTAGGTGTAGTCCCCGAGTTTCGGGCCGGCTGCTGAGAAGGCGGCTCGGACCTTTAATTGGCAAGCTCCGAGTACTAACATTGTCTGGTATTTTCGCTGTAGGATTATCATAACCTTCGCACGGCCACCTTCAACTCCAACGTCCGAGAGCTGGACCAGCGGACCGCCGACTTGTCAGAAAGCCGGAGTAAGTCTTCGTTTTCTTTCTCTGCGGGGGCGCGCTGGTGCACCCGCGGGCTGTAGTCCCCGAGATTCGGTCCGACTGCTGAGCAGTCGGGCCGGATCTCCTCGGCAACTGCACTTCTTCCTTGTTGATTGTTGATGTCTTTCCTTCCTCTACCTTTGCAGAGGCCAATGCCGTCCTGCAGCAGCAGCTGGGTGAAGCCAACACCGCCTTGCGCGCCAAGGAGGTGGAGTGCAACGAGCTGGCCCAGGAGCGTGACCGGCTGACCACGCAACTGGCGGAGCAGGCGGAGCTTCTCAAGAAAGCCTAGAAGGAGGCGGAGGCGAAGGAGTCCAGTCTCCTTGCTGAGTTCGAGACCGAACGCTCCGCCTGGACTGATAAGGAGGCATTGCTGACTGCTGATCGAGCCGGCTTCTTGTTTCTCACTTTGGCTCTTTGCTTTCTGTTTGAGCAGACTTCTTCCCTGGTCACTCTGGCGCTGCCAATCAAGCCATCGAGGCTGATCGCGAAGGGCGGAGGGCGGAAGGTGCGCAGATTGCTGCCAACGCCCCCCGAACCCTTAGCGAACAGCTTCTCAGCATCCATGCCCATCTTCGGCCGGCTCATCGGATGCTGCGCCGTCTTCAGCGTGTCGGCGCCCAGGCGATCTCCACACTGTGGCCAGACATGCCGGCTCCGCATACTCCCAGTCGGACGGCCGACTAGCCGGAGGTGGCGGCCGGTCGTCTTGAGGCTTGGAAGGGTTCCTCGGCCCGGGCTGGAGCACGTCGGGCCTTGGAGTTCGTCAAGGCGTGGTACCCTAGGCTAAATCTAGCCCAGTTGACCATGTTTCGACAGGAGGCCCAGGAGGAGCTGGTGGCGGTGGAGCGTGATCTTATCAAGCGGGCAGCGGCGATCGCCGAGTACACCAACACCAGCATCTTCGTCTCGGAGCTGGCTGAGAATGGTGCCGAGGCGCCACCAGAGTGGTTCGGGCTGAACCCGGAGGATGGCGAGGACTCGGCCGAAGTGATCGACTCCAGCGACGAGGGAGAAGACGAGGAGGACGAGGAAAGTGAAGAGGAAGCGCTAGATGTTGAAGCGTACGGCCAGCCTTAGCTCGACCGCGCCTCCAGCAACGAGCCATCCCCGAGCGAGCCGAGTGCTGCTGAAGGCGACCAAGCAGAGACTGACCAGCCGGCCGCTCCACCAACTGGCACCACCGACTCCACCGCTCCGCCGAACCTGTCTGCTGCTCCCTAGGCTGCCAATTTATCTTTTGTTTTACCTGCTTATCAGTCTCGATAAACTTTGTTAACTTCGCACAATTCCACCCGTGGGGTGTATTTCAAACTTCTGTTGAATGTTGGCCAAGGGCCTTTTGATATGTAAATATTTTTGCCGAGTTCTATCTTTCCTTGCTCTGCTCATTGGCTTTTTTCCTTTGCCGACCTCCCTGGGCTGCCGTCTTGCCAGCCAAACAGCCGCTCTGCGGACTGC
This sequence comes from Aegilops tauschii subsp. strangulata, assembly GCF_002575655.3. Lineage (NCBI taxonomy): Eukaryota > Viridiplantae > Streptophyta > Magnoliopsida > Poales > Poaceae > Aegilops > Aegilops tauschii. The sequence continues at coordinate 10,520,238 of NC_053037.3, read as the reverse complement.
GGCTGGGTCAAGTACTTGGCTGCTTTGGGAGGGTAAGTACTTAGCCGCCTAGAGCATTTAGCAATTTAAGTAGAAGCCGGCCGGCCGGCTGCCCAGCAGCCGGTCGGCGAGGCGGGAAGCCGGCTTGAACTATGTACGTGCTTTTGGGTCCTTAGCCATTTTTTATGTGGACACCCTTTCTGCCTTTGACTCCTGCCTACCGGACAGCCGCTCTGCGAGCTGCGGCTTTGGCGGGAGAAGGCTTAGGTGCCAACACATTACCTGTCCGGCTGCAGGAAGCACTACATAGTACAAGGTGGCGAGCCCCCGGACCGATCGAACCCGGTGCCAGGCGGAATAATGAAATAACACATTCATAGGCATAATACTTATCATGTAAATAAAAGAGGGTAGTCCCCGAGCTCTTCTCGGGGGACCCGGAGTCTTCGTACTTAATACAAAAGGTAGCGTGGTACATACGACATCAACTGTAAAATCTTTGAAGGAGGTTTGCATTCCATGGCCGCTCCGACTCCTTGGCGGAGTTGTCTCTTTTGCGTGCTCGAGGCTTCTGAGCATCGATCGGTTAGTAGGAGTCATTGCCCAACACCTTGCTAATGATGAAGGGGCCTTCCCAAGGTGCCGAGAACTTGTGCTGGCTGGCTGTTCGCTGGATCAGCCGGAGCACAAGGTCTCCCTCTTGAAAGGATCTTGGCTTGACCTTCCGACTGTAGTATCGGCGCAGGCTCTGCTGGTAGATGGTAGACCGATTGAGTGCCAACAGCTGGCCCTCTTCCAGCAGATCGACGCCGTCTTCTCGTGCTTCTTTTTCCTCCTCTTGGGTGTACATGTTGACTCGAGGGGAGTCAAATTCTATGTCCGTCGGGATGATGGCTTCGGCACCGTAGACGAGGAAGAAAGGCGTGAAGCCGGTTGACTTGTTCGGAGTTGTGCGCAGGCTCTAGAGGATGGCCGGCAGTTCGTCGAGCCAGTAGCCGGCCGAATGCTCCAGGGGCTCGACCAGTCGGGGCTTGATGCCGGACAAAATGAGGCCGTTTGCTCGCCCCACTTGGCCGTTTGACTGCGGATGGGCAACGGCCGCTAAGTCCAGTCGGATGCCTTGCGTCGCGTAGAAACGAGCCAAGGCGCCTTTGGCAAAGTTCGTGGCGTTGTCGGTGATGATGCTGTGTGGTATGCCATACCGGATGGTGATGTTGGAGATGAAGGTCACGGCAGTCAGACCATTCAACTTCTTAATTGGTTTTGCCTCTATCCACTTGGTGAACTTGTCGACCGCGACAAGTAGGTGAGTCATGCCGCCGCGTGCTGTCTTGAATGGTTCCACCATGTCCAGCCCCCAAACTGCAAAGGGCCAGACGATGGGGATGGTCTTGAGTGCAGAAGCCGACAAATGTGGGTTGGAGCGGAACTTCTGGCACCCTTTACACTTCTGGACCAAGTCTTTGGCATCTTCTAGAGCAGTTGGCCAGAAAAAACCATGGCGGAAAGCTTTGGCAACGAGTGCTCTTGAAGCTGCGTGGTGACCACACTCGCCTTGGTGGATATCTTTGAGGATTGCTTGGCCTTGCTCCGGCTCCACACAGTGCTGGTACACACCAATGACACTGCGCCTCACAAGTTCTCTGTTGACAATGGTGTACGCTGCTGCCCGACGCTGCACTTGTCGGGCCGAGACCTCCTCAGTTGGCTGCTCTTTGTTCACCAGAAAGTTGAGGATGGGCTGTGCCCATGAAGGTGCTGCTATTTCTTTGACTGCCAGAACTGCAACTTGCACGAGAGCGGTTGGGCCCGGAGGTGGCGGGTTGGAGTCGGCTGCCGCTTGCTGAGTCGATGAAGTCCCCGGGCCGACCGCTGCAGTCCCCGGGCCGGGTTCTGGAGTCCCCGGGCCGGGGGCGACTGCTGCAGTCCCCGGGCTGGGTTCTGAAGTCCCCGGGCCGGGTGCGATTGCTGCAGTCCCCGAGTCGCCTGCCAACTTCCCCGTGCCGACTGCTAGGGTCCTCAAGTCGGATCTGACTGCTTCAGGAGGAGCCGGCACGAAGATGGAGTCTGTTTCTGGCGAGGGCTTGACAGATGGCTTAAGGAGGCGTTCCAGGGTGACGCCGGCTGGTATTGCTTGCCAGGTGGAGCCGATCCGTGCCAAGGCATCCGCTTGCTCATTGTCATTTCTTGGCACATGGAGGAAATCGCACCCTTCGAAGTATCCGCTGAGTTGCTGGACAAGGAAGCGGTAGCTTGCCATGTTTGCATCTTTGGCGTCCCAGTAGCCTGACGACTGCTGGACAACCAAGTCGGAGTCCCCATAGCACAGGATCCGGCGAATGCCGAGTTCCTTGGCAAGCCGGAGCCCATGTATGAGTGCTTCGTATTCCACTACGTTGTTGGAGGCGGCAAAGTGGATTTGCAGCACATATATGAGCTTGTCGCCTTTGAGAGAGGTGAGGACGATGCCGGCTCCCAAACCGGTGTGCATCTTGGAACCATCAAAGTGCAATCGCCAATGAGTGGAGTCTGGCACTTGCGGCAGGTACTGGGTCTCGGCCCAGTAGACGAGGAAGTCGGCCAGTGCTTGTGACTTGATGGCGGTGCGAGGCTGGTAGTAGATGGTGTAGGGGGGCCAAATCTATGGACCATTTGGCGACTCGGCCTGAAGCATCTCGGCTTCCAATGATCTCGGCAAGTGGAGCAGTGCAGACCACGGTGATTGGGTGCTCTTGAAAGTATGGCTTCAGCTTCTTGGCGGCGAAGTGTATGCCGTAGCACATCTTCTGATAGTGGGGGTAGTTCTGCTTGGAGGCAGACAATACTTCACTCAAGTAATACACGGCCTCTGGACCGGAAGTGCTTTGCCTTCTTCCTTGCGTTCCACAACTATGACTGTGCTGACCACCCGACTGGTGGCGGCGATGTAGAGAAGCATGGGCTCCTTAGCAGTCGGAGCCGCCAGGGCAGGCGGAGTGGTCAACATCTTTTTGAGCTGAAGAACAGCTTCATCCGCCTTGTCGTTCCACTTGAAAAAAGTGGTCTTCTTCATGAGCTGGTACAGGGGAAGAGCCTTCTCGCCCAGCCGACTGATGAAACGGCTGATGAATGCCAACCAGCCAGTAAAGTTTTGCACGTCCAGCAGTCGGGTGGGCACCTCCATCCTCTCGATGGCCTTGATCTTCATAGGGTTGCACTCTATGCCGCGCTCTGAGACTAGGAAGCCAAGAAGCTGGCCGGCTGGTACTCCAAAGACACATTTCTCCGGGTTGAGCTTGATCTGAAAGCGGCGCAGATTTTCAAAGGTCTCCTTGAGGTCTTCTAGCAGCGGTCCACGCTTCTCTGTCTTCACCACAACATCGTCCACATAGACGTGGGCGTTTCTGCCGAGTTGCTTGAGGAGACACTTCTGCATGCAACGCTGAAATGTGGCGCCGGCATTTCTCAAGCCGAACGTCATGGTCAGGTAGCAGAAGGTTCCGAATGGCGTGATGAAGGCGGTCTTCAGCCTGTCGGCCGGGTTCAGCTTGATCTGATGATACCCTGAGTATGCATCGAAAAAGCTCAACAGCTCGCATCCGGCTGTGGAGTCAATCACTTGGTCGATTCTCGGGAAAGCAAATGGGTCTTTGGGGCAAGCTTTGTTGAGGCTGGTATAATCAATACACATGCGACACTGCTTATTCTTCTTCAGTACAAGGACTGGATTGGCTATCCACTCTGGGAAGAATACTTGCATAATGAAGCCGGCTAATAGAAGCCGGGCTATCTCTTCTCCAACGACTCTTCTCTTCTCTTCTGACAGGCGGCGCAAGGGCTGCCTGACCAGCTTGGCATCAGGTCGGACATGTAGCTTGTGCTCGGCGAAATCCGTCGGAACACCCGGCATGTCCTTGGGAGACCATGCAAAGATGTCCCGATTCTCATGGAGGAAATCGACGAGCTCGCTTTCCTATTTTCTGTCAAGGTTTGCACCTACGACAGCGTGCCTCTCCGAGTGCTCTGGGTCCAAGTGTATCTTCTTCGTTTCTTTGGCCGGCTTGAACGAGCCCTCAGTTTCCGATTCCTTAGGGTTTGGCAACATTTCCGACTGCTTGCCTGCCATTGCCACAACCCGGTCGAGGAGCTGCTTCTCAGCCGCGATTACGAGGGACTCGGCTAGTCGGCTGCTGTCTGCTGCACAGGCGGACGACTTCTTGTAGTTCCCAGTAATGGTTAGGATTCCCTTGGTGCTTGGCATCTTCATCTTGAGGTAAGCATAGTCACTACTAGGAAAAGGGCTATAAATGGAATGGCCACTAATGGCGCACTAGACATGTGGTGCGCCATTGCTATGTAGCAGTGGCGCACCATGTGCTGGTGCGCCATTAGTCTGAAATACACTAATGGCGCACCAGACACACGGTGCGCCATTAGTAACAATTTTTTTTATTTTGCCAGACATACTAATGGCGCACCAGGACACAGTGCGCCACTACAATATTTTTTTTATTTTTTACTTTTTTGCAAAACTACTAATGGCGCACCTGGTGCAGTGCACCATTACTAGTTTAAGCTAGTAATGGCGCACTGCTCCCTGGTGCGCCATTAGTGTTTTTTTTGCAAAACTACTAATGGCGCACCACCAGCAGGTGCGCCATTAGTAACCTGGGATGAGCTAGATGTTTTGGACAGCCACACCTACCCACTCACTTTCCCCACTTCATTCTCTCCTCCCTCCTCCAAGCTTGTCTCGGCTGCCTCCTCCTCCACACCTCATTTGCACCATAAATTCAACCAAATTACGTGGTTAAACCCCCCTTTTTTTGATAGGTAAGTAAGGGGGAAGCTATATTTATGTTGTTCTCCCTCCAACAAAGTGCACATGCACTTTTTATGTCCTAGCTAGATCTATGTATGTTTGTGGTGTTGCATATATGTTTGTGTTTGCAGGTACCGGTATTTGAAATGCGATAGTTGCCAATATTTTGCCGGAATGTTGATTCATTTCCGTTTCGGCGAGAATTTTGGCACTATGCATTCTTTTTGGTCCTATTTTTAGGGAAAGTCATGCCAAATTTTTTCTTGGTTCTAAAATATCGTTTTGCTCTACCCCGCAGGCGACCATGGTCCGCACGATGACCGAAGGCATCGTGAATAGGTTTTTGAGCTCCGCGAAGGCCGAGATGCTTGAAAAGAACGAGACGGAGATAAGATGTCCGTGTCGAAGATGCAAGCTGAAGAGCCTTATTGCGGACCCGGATTCCGGGCAGGTGTGGGACCACCTGCTCTTGCGTGGTTTCATGGATGGCTATCGGTGGCAAGGTGATGAAGATGACTATGAAGTCGTCCATGGGGGTCGGGCAAGAAATGAGGATGGGCTGCAAGACAACCACCGCGGCTCGGGCGGGCGAGAAGACGAAGAATCTCCAGGACATGATCACGACGGTGATGCTGTACACAGTCATCATGTAGAAGATGCCGGACATGATGATGAGGAAGATGCGGGAGCAGACGAAGGGCATGATCATGAAGATGAAGATGCCGGCGGAGCAGACGACGATGGACCATCGATGGGCTGGGTGCAGGACCCTCATATTCAAGAGCTGCTTCTCAAGCAGACGGATAACGCAAGAGCTGCCACCCGAGAGAAAGCCAAGCTGGATCAACTGGAGATAGACGCGGTTACTCTATTGTATGAAGGATGCAGGCCCGAGGATACCCGCCTGAAAGTAACGCTCATGGCTCTGGAGATGAAGGTAAAGCACAAAATGACCGACGCATGCTTCGACGAGAACATGTCATTCTGGCACAACGTCTTCCCAAGGGGAACAAGTGCCCGACCAGTTTCGAGGAGGCGAAGAAAATCGTGTGTCCTCTGGATTTACCGCACGTGAAATACCATGTGTCCATGAACAATTGCGTGGATGACACAACGTATCGCCAGCTAGATAGAGATCCCGGGTCTTCGAAAACCGTGTTCATGGGACATCGAAAGTGTCTTCGCGACGATGACCCGTGGAGGAAACGCAAGGATTTGTTCGATGGTGAAACCGAATCATGAAGACGCCCGCGTACGAGGAGCGGTGAGGAAATATACGAGCTGTTAAAAAATTGGAAAGATTGCCCACTGCCGGGAAAGAAGCAAAAGGCGCCAGAGCCGGGAAAGAAGCGAAAGGCGCCAGAGCCACTGCTGAAGGTATGGAAAACGAGGTCTGTTTTCTGGGACTTGCCGTACTGGAAGATCCACCGTGTGCCTCACAGCCTTGATGTCATGCATATCACGAAGAACGTGTGCGAGAGTCTGCTTGGTACCCAGCTCAACATGCCAGAGAGGACCAAAGATGGGCCGAAAGCAAGGGCAGACTTGAAATCAGTGGGCATCAGGGAGGAGCTTCACGCTAATGATGATGATGATGATGAGGCGAAGCAGGACACGGAATGTCGTCGCAAAGGCAAAAAGGCCAAGAAGACCGGAAATGACTTCCCTCCCGCGTGCTTCACTCTAAGTCAGGAGGAGATCGATCAGTTTTTCACCTGCCTCGTAGGAGTAAAGCTAGTCGCGCGAGGTTCAAGAACTCAAGGCACAAGTGGCGCGGATTCCGGAGATTGTGCAAGAGCAAGTGCAACAACAACTGGGAACGACGCTCACCGCCATTGTGCCTACCTTGATTCAGGGGCTGACGACGTGGATTGCGGGCGGCCAACAGGGGCCTCCCCCGGTTCCCAACTTCACGGCCAGCAACTCACACAACGCGCAGGTGGCGCCATTGGTGTCTCCGGCGGAGGCGGTATTCGTGTCTCCGGCGCCGGCACGGGCATTGGAGCTTAATGCACCTGGCTGTACGCCGGCCGGCACCTCGCCAGCAAGCGGCCCCTCCGTCAATTGCACGCACACGCCCGCCGTTGGCAGTGCCTCGACATTAGCCGAGCTCAACGGCATCACGGTAACTAAGCCTCTCGGCCGATGACTTCATCTCCTTGCCTTTGACTGGGCATCCCTGACGCCCTACATGTTTTTGCAGGGCGCCACCGATGTTCCTTGCACTCTCCTGCACTTCGTGGGCGGCGAGTTGGTCGATGTCGCCAAGGGCAGAATCATTCAACCGGGGAACCGCGTGTTCCACGGTAATCCGATGCCACCCACCTTGTATCGGGTTGAACTGGTTCGGGTGCTGCCAGGCTGCGACGAGTTTTTAGCTCCGATTCGACCCGCTGGGGCCGACGAAGATGATGTGATGACCCTCAGCGCCTGCGTAAGCTGGCCCCTGCTTTGGCCGAAGAGCCAGATTCGTTTGGGGGCGGGGGACACCACCCCACAGACAAGACCGCCAGTCGTGCCAGCGCCAAGCCATGGCAAGAACGCCGCAACGCTACCGGACATGCCGGACATCCCTATGGCACAGGATCCGAACATGCATATGGCATAGGATCCGGACGACGACGACAACGACGACGGTACATTTACCAACATCGATAAGTACTTTGCCGAACATGGGTACGGTGACGAGTTCTGCGGGCCTCCTTCTCAAGAACCCAACCCTCAAAAAGACGTCGTGTGGCGTTCTGTTCTCCGGAGACGCCTCCAGCTGCCGCCTTCACCGAGCCTCAGATAGCTGAGGTGCCAAATATTATCAGCCCCAACACGCTCAAGAAGGCGGTCTGTGAGCAGAACTCGATCCCATTACAGCAGATCAAGAAGAAGGAACGGAAACGAAAGTCTAACAAGGGCGCCAGTGCGAGCCAGCCGGCACCGAGTACGATCCGTGCTCAGGACGGGCCACCTTCACCTAAGGATATCTCGAGGAGGGTGCATGTGGCGGGTAGGCCGATGCTACCGACAAATATGCTCAATGCTGCAACCGGTGCTATGCGGAGTCTGCATGACAGTGTTCTTTCTTTGGAGAAGCGGCGTCTCAGAGAGAATGATGTGGCATACCCGGTTTTCGTGGCCAAGGTGTCAGAGGGCAAGGGCTTTGTGGATAGCGCCGTCGGGGGTACGATCGTCCTGCGATTTGATGACATCTTTGCTATGCTTAACCTTCATCCGCTGCACTACACCTTCGTTCGGCTGTTTTCGCTGAGTATGGAGATGCGGATCATTAGAGACAAGACCCCGGACATTGTGATAGTCGACCCCTTCTACATGCGTGCCAAGATCTTGGGCAGCACTAGGGACCGGCAAGTCGCGAGTTCACACCTCGAAGGCGTCATTCTGGCAAACCCAGATAAGGATAACTTCCTCGTGCCTTACTTTCCCAAGTAAGTCATCTCCTAACCGCCCCGTAACATATGATTTCTTAGATTTCGATCGTTCTTTTTTTCTAACATTCCGTGTTCTGTGCAGTGACACACATTGCACACTCATCCTCTTAAGCCCGAAATATTCCATGGCCACGTATCTCGACCCGGACTGTGACTCCAAGATAGACTACACAAATATCAAGAAAGTTCTTGATGATGCTCTCCCCGGCTACGCCGCATCTGGAGGCACCTTTAAGAGGCCAGTTCGTAGGTACGGCAGGCACGTGTTCACCCACAATACGACGTTCCCCTGCGTCAAGCAGCCGCCTGGCGGTCAGAAGGATGCCTACTACGCCCTCCATCACATGCGGGCGATCGTGCGGGACCATAATCACCTTCTGCTACCAAATAATCTCAAAGATTGGGCCGCAAGCTTGGCGGCAATCCAGGACGCGGACATCCGACAAGAATTCTTTCGCATCCAGTCGGAGTTTGCAGAAATCATCCATCAAGATGTCCTTCGTACCTCGGGGCAGTTCTACCTCAAATTTCAACCGTTCAACAGCGAGATAGACACAACGCTACAAATGCAGGCTGACAACGCCCGCGACTTCATGACCATCACGACAGACGGCGGCTTCATCCACGCTCCGGTCCCATGAGTCGAGTCGGAAGTTGTGATACTATATGTAGTTCTGAAACATTCATTAGCTCATGTTGTAATTAAACTTTAGTGAACTTGTATGTCTCTTTGGTTTGGACAGTCGTTCAACTTAGATGTAATCGATGCTATTTGTTAGTAGGACCATGAATCATGCTATTAATGTCTTGCTTTTCTCTTCCGATCCTTTTGTTGCATACTTATATATTGCTTACGTATTGTCTGTTGTTTGGCTAGTGCATAGAGATGCCGTCGTATGTCGTGTACAAGGGTAAGGTTCCCAGAGTCTACGACGACTGGGAGGAGTGTCGGAGACAGGTTCACCATTTCAGCGGTAACAGTTACAAAGGGTACACCACTAGGGCGGAGGCAGAATCTAGATACGCGCGCTATCTAGCGGGAGAGAGGAGGGAGCGTTGGAGGAACCGGATGAAGACCAGTTTCATCGCGATGATGCTCATCGTGATGACCGCAGCTCTCTTCTATGTGATGGTAGTTTAGATGATCGATATCGACTTGTAATGTGAAGACAAACTCGCTACTCGCGGTCTCGAGACTTGTAATGTTCTATCTTCGTTCGGTCTTTTGAATTCGGAGACTAATATGATGAATTGTATTCGTAGACTAATCTTCTATTGTATTCGATGAATCTGCTTTGCTGTGTCCTGCTGCTTATTTTCTGTCCAATAATATATTTTGTAATCTTTGCAAAAATCAGAAAAGAAAAAAAATCCCTAATATACATACTAATGGCGCATCACGCCAACGTGCGCCATTAGTATGCCAAAGGATACTAATGGTGCATCTCAGAGAAGTGCGCCATTAGTATGCCAGAGGGTACTAATGGCGCATCACCCAGCAGTGCGCCATTAGTATGCCGAAGGATACTAATGGCGCATCACACTGCAGTGCGCCATTAGTATGGCAAAGCACATGGGTATATATGGCCCCCTGGGAGGCATACTAATGGCGCACCGGTGAACCATTAGAGTACCAGATACTAATGGCGCACCAGCGGTGCGCCATTAGTAAAAATTACTAGTGGCATGATGCTAGTGGCGCACCAGTAGTGCGCCATTAGTAGGCAAAACTGGTGCGCCACTAGTAAGCCTTTTTCTAGTAGTGAGTGGGGGACCACCATGAACTTTGCCAGAGCAGGCCGGCCAAGAAGTGCGTGATAAGGGCTCTCAAGGTCCACCACCTCAAACCAGACTGGCTCTCGGCGGAAGTGATCTTTGTCTCCCAAGAGGACGTCAATCTGTGTCTTGCCGATTGGTGAGCTGGAAAGGCCAGGAACTATGCCATGGAATACAGTCCGACTAGGCTGAAGCTGCCTCTGTTTGATTCCTAACTTCTCCATAGTATCTCGGTACAGGATGTTGAGGCTGTTGCCGCCATCTATCAGAACTCGGGAGAAGCGAGTAGCTCGCCTCTCCATGGCGAAGGTGGCATCCAAGACCAGAGGATACGAACCAGGAGAGGGCATCACCTCCGGGTGGTCAGCTCTGCTCCAACTGATGGGCTTCTTAGACCAATGCATGAACTCGGGGGTCTCTGATGCTACTGCATTTACTTCTTGTTGCCGCTGCCGTCTGCTGTGCTTATCCTCGGCCACGCTGGTGAACATAACATAAGCTCCGTGCTCTTAACGATACTCGTCTTGTATGGCGTCGACTGGCCAAACCGCCGGCTACTGGGGAGGAGGAGGAGGCAGCGGCCCGGCAGGCGAAGGAGGCAGGAGTCCATCACCCTTGGCGATCCTAGTGAGCCAGTGGCATTTCCGAGTGGTGTGGTTGGACGGCTTCGCGCCGATGTGAAACTTGCAGGGTGCATCAAGAGTCTGCTCGTACGAGAAGGCGGGAAGCCAATTGGGCTTCCCGCCCTTCTGACGCTTGGGTAGAGGCTGCCGTTCCAGCTGTTGGTCTTCGACTGTCGCCACCTGCCGGCTTGAGGAAGCCGGCTGCGTGGCCTTTCTCTTATGGTCATTCTGTTGCTGACGGCCGCCGAGTGTCACCAGCCAGGGTCCGAGGAGCTTGAGGGGCCACCTTGCCCGATGCATCAAATTGAATCTCCGCCATCATGGAGGAGTCGGCCGTGGCGTATTTGTCGGCTATGATCAGTAGCACGTCGAGGGTCGCCGGCTCGTCGCAGAGAAGCTTGTGCTTGAGAAGGGTTCCCTCTCAGCACCCGGCAGTGAAGTACTCGATGGCCTGCACCTCATGTACGCCCTCGCAAGAGTTGCGCAGCTCGGCCCAGCGCGTGAGGTAGTCCCGAGTCGACTCATTGGGGCCTTGGACGCACAAGGAGAGCTGGCGAGGCTTGGGCGGCTGCTTGTACGTGTTGGTGAAGTTGCGAATGAAGGCTTCAGTGAAATCAACCCAGCTGTTGATGCTGCAGGGCTTCAGGCTGTTCAGCCATGTCCGGGCTATGCCCTGGAGCATGAGCGGAACGTACTTCACGGCAACGCGCTTGTTGCCGTTGGCGATGCTGACGGCCATGGAGTAGTCGACCAGCCAGTCCTCCGGCTTCATGGTGCCGGTGTACTTGGGCGTATCTCTTGGGAGTGTGAACCCTTTGGGGAAGGGCTCATCTTGGATGCGGGGGCCAAAACATGGCGGACCCAGCTCGTCTTCTTCTTCTAGTGCCAGGGATCGGTTGAGGCAGTCGATCCAGTGGCGGGCGTCGTTCTCTCCGACTCCTTCTCGGGGACCAAGGCGGTCGCCGAGCGTCGGGTGGTCAATAGGCGGCGGGGAAATGCGCCTCTCCCTGCGGGGAGGGGGAGGCGGACAGTCGTCTCGTCGCTGCACTGCTCTTGGGCGGCCGTCTTGGTCGCGCTCCATGGTGATGCGAGTCCGCCTGCGGCTGGCAGCCGGCGACTTGTCTGTTCTATCGCGGACGCCACCAGTCGGCGTCCGAGATGTCACGCCTTGCTCTCGGCGGGGAGGCGGTTCGTCGTTTCGCTGGTTGGGCGCCTCAGTGCGGCAGCCGGCTTCATGCTGCTCGGTGGCCGCGTCAAGGAGCTGCTGGACGCGCTCCGTCATGTGGCGACGCTCGTCGCCCTCGAGCTTGTCTAGCTCGTCTGCTGCCGCCTGGGCAGCTCGTATGATCTCTGCGGGCGTGGCGTAGACGGGGCGATGTGCCCCGAACATGCTGGCAATAGCCACGCCGCGCTGCCGGATCATGCCAATGCGGCTAGGCCCACCAGGAGCCGGCGTGCCACCGACGGCACGGTCCATCTCACGCTGGTAGGCCTCCGAAAGGCCTCTCATGCTGGCCAGCCTGTTGGCGCTTTGGACGAGCTGGACGTGGCGTGCTTCCAGCATCTCAGCGTCGGCGTCTTCAGGAATGGGCGCAGTCAGGTCTTGCAGCGCCGCCTGCAGCGGATCCTGGCCACCTCCGCCAGAGTGCTCGCCGTGGCTGATGACGAGCACCTCCGTGACGGTGCTGCCACCGCTGTCCGCGCGAGGAAGTGGCTCGTCGTAGACCACCACGTTGGTGGGGAACGCATCATGCGACGCCGTGTCGGAGTCAACAAGCATCGGGTCGGTGGAGCCAACCGACTCCAAGTCCGCAGCAGGCTCGCTGGCGACGTGGAGCTAATCGAGGAGGCTCACGAGGCGGCTCTCGGAGCCTTCTGTGCCAGCGTCATATACGGGCTCGTCGGAGAGGTGAATCTCGCCAACAAGATCGGCGAGGCAGCTCACCGCACAGACGACCTCTGCGTCGTGCAACGAGTCGACGCAGACGCCGTCTGGCGTGCCGGGCTGGCTGCGCCCGCCAGGGAGGAACAAGGTTCCCGTCCAGAACAGGTCTCCGGACGACGGTGCACCTCGCCCCACGGTGGGTGCCAAATGTCGGGGGTTGGGTGCGACATATGCCAAAGGATGGCTTATCATGGTGGGAGCGAGTAGAACGTCGCCGGTGGCCGGAAGCGGGATGAGGCGTAGACACGAACGCCGGCGTACTTTACCCAGGTTCGGGGCTCTCCTAGGAGATAACACCCCTAGTCCTACTCTGCGGGGTCTCCACATGATCACTAAGGCACTAGCGGATACAATGGTGCTCCTCGAGCTGTATGCTAGAGGTAGAAGAAGGTAGGCACGCTCTCTCCTTCCTCTAGGTATGAGTCTAGGTCTAACAGGTTGGGAACCTTTTGCATGGGTGCCCTGGGGGGTTTATATAGGCCTACCCCCAGGGGTACAATAGTAATCTGGCGGGGTGTAGGACCCGGTTGTTAGTGTCTCTGGTCGCCGGCTTCTCCGCCGGCTGCTGGGGCCCGCCGCCGGGTGGGGGCCCCGCCAACTGGTCTGGTACGGAACCGACAGGCCGCTCCCGCTGCTTGCGGGTCTTGCCGGCTGCTGGTTACTGTTGCCGTGATGCTAATGACGCATACTTGGTCAGGGAAGCGTGGCTACAGTCCCGCCAACTGGTGGGAGATCACTATAGGCACTTCCTGTCTCATCCGGTTAATGGTGCATGGACCCCGAGGGAGGAGAGGGCCGCCTGCTAGAGGCCGGCCTCCCTCGGGTCCGACTGGTCAGACCTCCGCCATCCTCCGGGCTCTCGCTGCCCGGTAGGGCCCGCCGCCCGCGGGACGTACCGATAGGCCATCGTGGGAGCAGGGCTCCGCCTGTCAGAGGTGACGTCAAGGGCGGAGTGGCCACAGTGCCGCGTCGTGTGGAGATCTCCGCGGTACGGAGCACTGTAGCCGCGCCTGGCCCTGGATACGGGGGTGATGGGCTTCACTTTAGCCTCACCCTGTCTTGTCTTCTTAATGGGTCGCAGGCTCTGAGGGCGCCGCGAGCCGCCTGCTAGGAGCCAGCCTCTCGGGAGGCCGCCTGCTAGGAGTCGGCCCGTATCGGTGCCGGCCTCTGGAGCCCGGCCGCTTTCTGGCAGCCGGCCGCTCGGCCAGACGTCCATCAGAAGGCAGCGCTTCATCTTGATGTCTTGAGGGGCGTAGCCGGCCCCGATGTCTTGAAAGGCTCAGGGACTCGGGTTAGGCCACCCGCGGCCCATTACTCCCACAGGGAGGAAGAGGGAGGGGAGGAGGTAGGAGGGAGGAGGAGGGACGGAGGGAGTACCTCGGTGGAGGAGCAGCGCGGCGGGGGCGGCGGACGACGAGTTTGTCGCGGGCGAGAGTGAGTGAGAGGGAGAGGGAGTGAGGATAAGTTAAGTAACTAGTAGCGCGTGGTGAGGATAAGGTAAGTAAGTAGTAGCGCATTTGCGCAATACGCGCTACTGCTATGGAACATAGCAGTAGCGGTGGTTGCAGATACGCGCTACTGCTATGTGGGGCTAGCCATCTGCGCCCAGTACAAACATAGCAGCAGCGCGTTTTCCTAGCACGCGCTACTGCTAAAGTAGTAGCAGTAGCGCAGTTTATTTAAACACGCTACTACTAAGTAGCAGTAGCGCACTGTTTTGTCCAGCACTACTGCTAAGATGCTATGTATAAGGTTTTCCCTAGTAGTGATAACTTGAATAAAGCATCTCTTCGGCTCCGCTGTATTCGTTTTGTCTGCTTGACATCGCAAGGGGTGAATTATGAGAAAAACCTATGCCATGTGATTTTTCCTTATTGGCTAAAAATCTTTATTCTTTGATGTACTGGTAGCTAAGTATATTGCTTTCATGAATATTCATTGAATTTCGAACACATGTGTTTTTTTATATATTGCTGGTACCAAGACGGAGTTAGAAAACGAAAATTTCTTCTGGAGGCCGAGCTCCGTGGAGGTCTCCATTTGCAAAATTCAAAATTTGTCAAAATTCATGTTTTTACATTTCAAAAATTTCTGAAAAAATACAGATATACATGGAGGCATAATGTACACGTGTGTAAATTTTCAGGACGAAATACATTGAAGTGAGGGTTGTGCAAAAAAACAAATATGTGGCTTTTTAGCACATGATACTATTCATTCTCAAAGTCCATGAATTTGTTCTTTCTGTACAGGTTGCATTTCAACGTATATCATCCTGAGTTTTTCTATACATATACATTTCATCCTTATATACTAATATTTCTTACAGATTTTTATGAAACCAGAAAGTTTGAATTTTGAAGTTTTAAAAAATTTCGGGCTCCATCGATCCCGGTCACCAAAACGTTCCACTTGTTGTAAAACATCTATATAAACTCAATTTTCGACGTGAATCCATTTTTCTCTATTTATGTCAACTCAGCTGTGTAACTGGCTTACTGCTACCATCTCTTATCCATTTGTCTTTTCCTCGACATTATCATTAAGTTGACTTCTTATGTTTGTAGGCATGCCCATTTCTCGTAAATGTGATGGGGCTAAAGTGTTGCATGATGGATTGGAATGACTACCTGGTTTGATTTCCTACTGTGCTACAATGGTTGAATAGGTAAACTAGTCATTTATATATTTTTTGGTCATATTTGGCCAGTATGAGTTCTTTAATGATAGACATCCGGCTAATAGATTAGGTAATGTGTAAGCACGTCATTCAACCTCACCGCCTTCAAAAACTTGTGTGAAAGGGCTGAAGGGTTTATTTTGTTTTCAAAGTAATATGATATGACTTATTTTTTGATGAGATAAGATATAGCTCTACTTTATGTTGTTGAGCTGGTACGCATGAGGAGGAGGTGAGAGCGACGGTGTTCCAAATGGAACACAACAAAGCTCCAGGCCCTGATGGTTTTTCCACATAATTTTATCAGAACTTCTAGGATATCATCAAGGCTGACCTTCTGGAGTTGTTTAAGTGTCTTCATGCCGATCAACTTGACCTATTTAGGCTAAATTATGGTGAGATTGTTTCGTTGCCGAAAATTAAGGAGGCCGAACGGACCCAACAGTTCAGACCCATATGCCTCCTTAATGTCAGCTTCAAGATTTTCACCAAAGTAGCTGCGAATAGGTTAAACTTGATAGCTGACCATGTTGTCCGGCCATCTCAAACGGCCTTCATGCAAGGAAAGAATATACTAGATGGTGTAGTTATCCTTCATGAGACCGTCCACGAGATGCACCGAAGAAACATGAGTGGATTGGTATTCAAAATTGACTTTGACAAAGCTTATGACAAGGTCAAGTGGTCTTTTCTCCAACAGGCCCTAAGGATGAAAGGTTTCTCCGATAAATGGTGCAAGTGGATCCAAAATTTTGTAACTGGAGGTAGTGTGGCCATCAAAGTCAATGATGATGTAGGTCATTACTTTTAGACAAAAAAAGGACTATGACAGGGTGACCCCATGTCCCCAATGTTATTTAACATTGTTGTTGACATGCTGGCTATTCTGATTGAGCGCGCCAAGCAGGACGAACAGATTGCAGTAGTAGTGCCACACCTTGTGGATGGTGGTCTCTCTATTTCGCAATATGCCGATGACATGATTCTTTTTATGGGACATGACCTAGACAAAGCTCGAAATCTGAAGCTATTGCTTTCAACGTTTGAGCAAATGTCGGGCCTCAAAATTAACTTTCATAAAAGTGAATTGTTCTTTTTTGGAGAAGCCGTTGAGGCGGCGGCCGATTATGCTGACCTGTTTGGTTGCGCACTTGGCCAATTCCCGATTAAATATCTGGGAATACCGGTTCATTATTGGTGTGTCACCATTGCGGAGTGGAAGCATGTGGAGGAGCGTCTAGAGAAACGGTTGAGCAGTTGGAAAGGAAAATTGCTCTCAGTTGGTGGTCGGCTGGTTTTGATTAACTCCGTCCTCACAAATATGGTTCTCTATATGCTTTCTTTCTTCCAACTCCCAAAAGGGGTCCTGCAAAGACTGGACTACTTTAGATCCAGATTCTTTTGGCAAGGAGACGGTGAAAAGGAAAAATACAGGTTGGCCAAATTGAGTGTGGTTTGTAGGCCTGAGACCAAGGTGGCCTTGGAATTCATGACCTGCAGGTCAAGAATGAGGCCCTTCTCAGTAAATGGTTATTTAAACTTCTTACGGAGGATGGTGTTTGGCAAACCATGTTGCTGTTGGGGAACGTAGCAATAATTCAAAATTTTCCTACGTGTCACCAAGATCAATCTAGGAGATGCTAGCAATGAGAGAGAGGGAGTGCATCTTCATACCCTTGAAGATCGCTAAGCGGAAGCGTTACAAGAACGCGGTTGATGGAGTCGTACTTGCAGCGATTCAAATCCTAGGGAGACTTGCACCCCAAGCCAAGCAGGTGGAAGCTTGCCTCCCAAGCCAGGTGGAGGCGCCCCACCTCCCAAAGTAACGTGGGAAAGGGTGTGGGGGCGCACCAACCCTTAGTGGGCTGGTTTGCCCCTTCCCCTTTGGCCCATGAGGCCCTCCAACACTTGTCGGAGCTCCCGAAACACCTTTTGGTCATGCTGGCCATAGCCTGGTACCCCCGGAACACTTCTGGACTCCAATACCCTTCGTCCAATATATCGATCTGCACCGCCGGACCATTCCGGAGCTCCTCGTCATGTCCGGGATCTCATCCGGGACTCCGAACAACCTTCGGTAACCACATACTATTTCCCATAACAACTCTAGCGTCACCGAACCTTAAGTGTGTAGACCCTACGGGTTCGGGAACCATGCAGACATGACCGAGACACCTCTCGGGCCAGTAACCAATAGCGGGATCTGGATACCCATATTGGCTCCCACATGTTCCACGATGATCTCATCGGATGAACCACGATGTCGGGGATTCAATCAATCCCGTATTCAATTCCCTTTGTCAATCGGTATGTTACTTGCCCGAGATTCGATCGTCGGTATCCCAATACCTTGTTCAATCTCGTTACCGGCAAGTCACTTTACTCGTTCCGTAACGCATGATCCCGTGGCTAACTCATTAGTCACATTGAGCTCATTATGATGATGCATTACCGAGTGGGCCCAAAGATACCTCTCCGTCATACGGAGTGACAAATCCCAGTCTCAATTCGTGCCAACCCAACAGACACTTTCGGAGATACTTGTAGTGCACCTTTATAGCCACCCAGTTACGTTGTGACGTTTGGTACACCCAAAGTATTCCTACGGTATCCGGGAGTTGCACAATCTCATGGTCTAAGGAAACGATACTTGACATTAGAAAAGCTCTTAGCAAACGAACTACACGATCTTGTGCTATGCTTAGGATTGGGTCTTGTCCATCACATCATTCTCCTAATGATGTGATCCCGTTATCAATGACATCCAATGTCCATGGTCAGGAAACCATAACCATCTATTGATCAACGAGCTAGTCAACTAGAGGCTTACTAGGGACATGTTGTGGTCTATGTATTCACACATGTATTACGGTTTCCAGTTAATACAATTATAGCATGAACAATAGACAATTATCATGAACAAGGAAATACAATAATAACCATTTTATTATTGCCTCTAGGGCATATTTCCAACAGTCTCCCACTTGCACTAGAGTCAATAATCTAGTTCACATCACTATGTGATTGTAATGAATCCAACACCCATGGGGTTTGTTCATATCTCGCTTGTGAGAGAGGTTACAAGTCAACGGGTCTGAACCTTTCAGATCCGTGTGTGCTATACAAATCTCTATGTCATCTTGTAGATGCAGCTACCACGCGCTACTTGGAGCTATTCCAAATAACTGCTCTATTATACGAATCCGGTTTACTACTCAGAGTCATCCGGATAGTGTCAAAGTTTGCATTGACGCAACCCTTTACGACGAACTCTTTCACCACCTCCATAATCGAGAAAATTCCTTAGTCCACTAGTTACTAAGGATAAGTTCGACCGCTATCATGTGATCCATTCCTGGATCACTCTTGTACCCCTTGACTGACTCATGGCAAGGTACACTTCAGGTGCGGTACACAGCATAGCATACTGTAGAGCCTACGTCTAAAGCATAGGGAACGACCTTCGTCCTTTCTCTCTCTCCTACCATGGTCAGGTCTTGAGTCTTACTCAATAATCAGACCTTGTAACACAGCCAAGAACTCCTTCTTTGCTGATCTGTTTTGAACTCCTTGAAAATCCTGTCACGGTATGCATTCATTTGAAAGTACTATTAAGCGTTTTCGATCTATCCTTATAGATCTTGATGCTCAATGTTCAAGTAGCTTAATCCAGGTTTTGCATTGAAAAACACTTTTCAAATAACCCTGTATGTTTTCCAGAAATTCTACATCATTTCTGATCAACAATATGTCAACAACATATACTCATCAGAAATTCTATAGTGCTCCCACTCACTTCTTTGGAAATACAAGTTTCTCATAAACTTTGTATAAACCCAAAATATTTGATCATCTCATCAAAGCGTACATTCCAACTCCGAGATGCTTACTCCAATCCTTAGAAGGATTGCTGGAGCTTTGCATACTTGTTAGCATCTTTCAGGATTGACAAAACCTTCTAGTTGTATCACATACAACCTTTCCTCAAGAAAATCATCGAGGAAACAATGTTTTGACATCCTATCTGTAAGATTTCATAAATAATGTAGTAACTGCTAATATAATTCCAACAGACTCTTAGCATCGCTACGAGTGAGAAAGTCTCATCGCAGTCAACTCCTTGAACTTTTCGGAAAACATCTTAACGACAAGTCGAGCTTTCTTAATGGTGATACTTACCATCATTGTCTGTCTTCCCTTTTAAAATCCATGTGTACCCAACAGCCTTACGACCATCAAGTAGTTCTTTCAAAGTCTATACTTTGTTTTCATACATGGATCCTCTCGGTTTTATGGCCTCAGGCCATTCGTCGGTATCCGGGCCCACCATCGCTTCTCCATAGCTTGTAGGTTCATTTTTATCTAGCAACATGACTTCCAAGACAGGATTACGTACCACTCTGAAGTAGTACGCATCCTTGTCGTCCTACGAGGTTTGGTAGTGACTTGATCCGAAGTTTCATGATCACTATCATAAGCTTCCACTTCAATTGGTGTAGGTGCCATAGGAACAACTTCCTGTGCCCTGCTACACACTAGTTGAAGTCATGGTTCAATAACCTCATCAAGTCTCCACCATCCTCCCACTCAATTCTTTTGATAGAAACTTTTCCTCGAGAAAGGACCCGTTTCTAGAAACAATCACTTTTGCTTCCAGATCTGAAATAGGAGGTATACCCAACTGTTTTGGGTATTCTATGAAGATGCATTTATCCGCTTTGGGTTCGAGCTTATCAGCCTGAAACTTTTTTCACATAAGCATCGCAGCCCCAAACTTTTAAGAAACGACAGCTTAGTTTTCTCTAAACCATAGTTCATACGGTGTCGTCTCAACGGAATTGTGTGGTGCCCTATTTAAAGTGAATGCGGTTGTCTCTAATGCCTAACCCATGAACGATAGTGGTAATTCGATAAGAGACATCATGGCATGCACCATATCCAATAGGGTGCAGTTATGATGTTCGGACACACCATCACACTATGGTGTTCCAGGCGGTATTAGTCGTGAAACAATTTCCACGATGTCTTAATTGTGTGCCAAACTCGTAACTCACATATTCATCTCTATGATCATATCATAGACATTTTATCCTCTTGTCACGACGATCTTCAACTTCACTCTGAAATTACTTGAACCTTTCAATAATTCAGACTTGTGTTTCATCCAGTAAATATTCTCAGCATCTACTCAAATCATCTGTGAAGTAAGAACATAATGATATCCACTGCGTGCCTCAGCACTCATTGGACTGCACACATCAAATGTATTCCTTCCAACAAGTTGCTCTCTTGTTCCATCTTACTGAAAACGAGGCCTTTCAGTCATCTTGCCCATGTGGTATGATTTGCATGTCTCAAGTGATTCAAAATCAAGTGAGTCCAAACGATCCATCTATATGGAGTTTCTTCATGCATATCTACCAATAGACATGGTTCACATGTCTCAATCTTTTCAAAAACGAGTGAGTCCAAAGATCCATCAACATGGAGCTTCTTCATGCGTTTTATACCAATATGACTCAAATGGTAGTGCCACAAGTATGTGGTACTATCATTATTATTTTATATCTTTTGGCATGAACATGTGTATCACTACGATCGAGATTCAATAAACCATTCATTTTAGGTGCAAGACCATTGAAGGTATTACTCAAATAAACAGAGTAACCATTATTCTCCTTAAATGAATTACCGTATTGCGATGAACATAATCCAATCATGTGTATGCTCAATGCAAACACCAAATAACAATTATTTAGGTTTAACACCAATCTCAATGGTAGAGGGAGTGTGCGATGTTTGATCACATCAACCTTGGAAACACTTCCAACACATATCGTCATCTCACCTTTAGCTAGTCTTCGTTTATTCCGTAGCCTTTTATTTCGAGTTACCAACACTTAGCAACCGAACCGATATCTAATACCCTGGTGCTACTAGGAGTACTAGTAAAGTACACATTAATATAATGTATATCCAATATAATTCTGTCGACCTTGCCTGCCTTCTCATCTACCAAGTATCTAGGGTAGTTCTGCTTCAGTGACCGTTCCCCTCATTACAGAAGCACTTAGTCTCGGGTTTGGGTTCAACCTTGGCTTTCTTCACTAGAGCTGCAACTGATTTGCCGTTTCATGAAGTATCCCTTGTTGCCCGTGCCCTTCTTGAAACTAGTGGTTTTACTAACCATCAACAATTGATGCTCCTA
Organism: Aegilops tauschii subsp. strangulata; assembly: GCF_002575655.3. Classification (NCBI taxonomy): domain Eukaryota; kingdom Viridiplantae; phylum Streptophyta; class Magnoliopsida; order Poales; family Poaceae; genus Aegilops; species Aegilops tauschii. Next base: position 10,498,783 of record NC_053037.3, on the reverse strand, counting down.
CTTGATTTCTACTTTCGCGGTGTCAAACATCACGAGTTGCTCAAGGATCATCATGTCTATCCCTGATATGTTATAGTTAATCACGAAGCTCTAATAGCTTGGTGGCAGTGACTATGGAGAACCATCACTATCTCATCTGGAAGATTAACTCCCACTCGATTCAAGCGATTGTAGTACTTAGACAATCTGAGCACATGCTCAACGATTGAGCTTTTCTCCCTTAGTTTGCAGGCTTAAGAAACTTGTCAGAGGTCTCATACCTCTTGACATGGGCACTAGTCTGAAATCCCAATTTCAGTCTTTGGAACATCTCATATGTTCTGCGACGTTTCAAAAACGTCTTCGGTGCCTCAATTCTATACCGTTTTAACATTACGCACTGAACTATCACGTAGTCATCAAAACGTGTATGTCAGATGTTCGCAACATCCACAAACGACGCTCGAGGTTCAGCACACCGAGCGGTGCATTTAGGACATAAGCCTTCTGTGCAGCAATGAGGACAATCCTCAGTTTACGGACCCAGTCCGCATAATTGCTACTATCAACTTTCAACTAAATTTTCTCTAGGAACATATCTTAGTAGAACTAAAGCGTAAGCTACGACATAATTTGCAAAGACCTTTTGACTATGTTCATGATAATTAAGTTCATCTAATCAAATTTTTAATGAACTCCCACTCAGATAGAAATCCCTCTAGTCATCTAAGTGATACATGATCCGAGTCAACTAGGCCGTGTCCGAGCATCATGTGAGATGGACTAGTCATCATTGGTGAACATCTTCATGTTGATCGTATCTGCTATACGACTCATGTTTGACCTTTCGGTCTTCCGTGTTCCGAGGCCATGTCTGTACATGCTAGGCTCGTCAAGTCAACCTAAGTGTTTCGCATGTGTAAATCTGGCTTACACCCGTTGTATGCGAACGTTAGAATCTATCACACGCAATCATCACGTGGTGCTTCGAAACAACGAACCTTCGCAACGGTGCACAGTTAGGGGAAACACATCTCTTGAAATTTTAGTGAGGGATCATCTTATTTATGCTACCGTCGTTCTAAGCAAATAATATGTAAACATGACAAACATCACATGCAAATCATAAGGTGACATGATATGGCCAATATCATCTTGCGCCTTTGATCTCCATCTTCGAGGTGCGGCATGATCACCTTCGTCACCGGCATGACACCATGATCTCCATCATCGTGTCTTCATGAAGTTTTCTCGCCAACTATTACTTCTACTACTATGGCTAACGGTTAGCAATAAAGTAAAGTAATTACATGGCATTTTTCATTGACACGCAGGTCATACAATAAATTAAGACAACTCCTATGGCTCCTGCCGGTTGTCATACTCATCGACATGCATGTCGTGATTCCTATTACATGAACATGACCAATTTCATACATCACATATATCATGCATCACATCCTTTTGGCCATATCACATCACATAGCATACCCTGCAAAAACAAGTTAGACGTCCTCTAATTGTTGTTGCATGTTTTACGTGGCTACTATGGGTTTCTAGCAAGAACGTTTCTTACCTACGCAAAAGCCACAACGGTGATATGCCAATTTCTATTTACCCTTCATAAGGACCCTTTTCATCAAATCCGATCCGACTAAAGTGGGAGAGACAGACACCCGCTAGCCACCTTAAGCATCAAGTGCATGTCAGTCAGTGGAACCTGTCTCACGTAAGTGTACGTGTAAGGTCGGTCCGGGCCGCTTCATCGCATAATGCCGCCGAATCAAGATAAGACTAGTAACGGCAAGCAAATTGGACAAATCATCGCCCACAACTACTTTGTGTTCTACTCGTGCATAGAATCTACGTATAGACCTAGCTCATGATGCCACTGTTGGGGAACGTAGCAATAATTCAAAATTTTCCTACGTGTCACCAAGATCAATCTAGGAGATGCTAGCAACGAGAGAGAGGGAGTGCATCTTCATACCCTTGAAGATCGCTAAGCGGAAGCGTTACAAGAACGCGGTTGATGGAGTCGTACTCGCATCGATTCAAATCGCGGAAGATCCGATCTAACACCGAACGGACGGCGCCTCCGCGTTCAACACACATACAGCCCGGGGACGTCTCCTCCTTCTTGATCCAGCAAGGGGAGAGGAGAAGTTGAGGGAGAACTCCAGCAGCACGACGGCATGGTGGCAATGGAGCTCGTGGTTCTCCGGCAGAGCTTCCCTAAGCACTACGGAGGAGAAGGAGGAGGTGTATGAGGAGGGAGGGCTGCGCCAGGGAAGAGGTGCGGCTGCCCTCCCACCCCTCCACTATATATAGGGGCAAGGGGAGAGGGGGAGGCACCCTAGGGTTTCCCCTAGGGGCGGCGGCCAAGCAGATTGGATCTCCCTAGGGAAAATCCTAGGGAGACTTGCCCCCCAAGCCAAGCAGGTAGAAGCTTGCCTCCCAAGCCCGGTGGAGGCGCCCCACCTCCCCAAGTAACGTGGTAAAGGGTGTGGGGGGCGCACCACCCCTTAGTGGGCTGGTTTGCCCCTTCCCCTTTGGCCCATGAGGCCCTCCAACACTTGCCGGGGCTCCCGAAACACCTTTCGGTCATGCTGGCCATAGCCTGGTACCCCCGGAATACTTCCGGACTCCAATACCCTTCGTCCAATATATCGATCTTCACCGCCGGACCATTCCGGAGCTCCTCATCATGTCTGGGATCTCATCCGGGACTCCGAACAACCTTCGGTAACCACATACTATTTCCCATAACAACTCTAGCGTCACCAAACCTTAAGTGTGTAGACCCTACGGGTTCGGGAACCATGCAGACATGACCGAGACACCTCTCCGGCCAATAACCAATAGCGGGATCTGGATACCCATATTGGCTCCCACATGTTCCACGATGATCTCATCGGATGAACCACGATGTCGGGGATTCAATCAATCCCGTATTCAATTCCCTTTGTCAATCAGTAAGTTACTTGCCCGAGATTCGATCGTCGGTATCCCAATACCTCGTTCAATCTCGTTACCGGCAAGTCACTTTACTCGTTCCGTAACGCATGATCCCGTGGCTAACTCATTAGTCACATTGAGCTCATTATGATGATGCATTACCGAGTGGGCCCAGAGATACCACTCCGTCATACGGAGTGACAAATCCAAGTCTCAATTCGTGCCAACCCAACAGACACTTTCGGAGATACCTGTAGTGCACCTTTATAGCCACCCAGTTACGTTGTGACGTTTGGTACACCCAAAGCATTCCTACGGTATCCGGGAGTTGCACAATCTCATGGTCTAAGGAAACGATACTTGACATTAGAAAAGCTCTTAGCAAACGAACTACACGATCTTGTGCTATGCTTAGGATTGTGTCTTGTCCATCACATCATTCTCCTAATGATGTGATCCTGTTATCAATGACATCCAATGTCCATGGTCAGGAAACCATAACCATCTATTGATCAACGAGCTAGTCAACTAGAGGCTTACTAGGGACATGTTGTGGTCTATGTATTCACACATGTATTACGGTTTCCAGTTAATACAATTATAGCATGAACAATAGACAATTATCATGAACAAGGAAATACAATAATAACCATTTTATTATTGCCTCTAGGGCATATTTCCAACAGTTGCGCAACAAGTACGTAGGCCAAAAGGTGGTATCCCAGGCATATTGGAAACCTGGCGACTCGCACTTTTGGTCTGGCATAATGGCGGCAAAGAAACATCTCTTTCGCTTTGGGTCTTTCTCGACAAAGAACGAGTCGGAAATTCGTTTATGGGAAGACATCTGGCTAGGCAATGCCAGTCTCAGAGAACAATACCCAGCCTTATATAACATCGCTTGTGAAAAGAATAATATTATTGCGCACGTGCTCGGCTCTTCCCCGCCGAATATTTCGTTCAAGCGGGATTTGATTGGCCCCCGACTTGTGTCATGGCATAATCTTTTATCCCGACTTGATTCGATTAACCTGACACAAGGCCGGGATGTGTTCCGCTTGAACCTTACTACATCAAGGTCTTTCACAGTAGATTCTATGTACCGTGCACTCACGCATTCTGAGGTACCAACGAGTAATAATAAGAAAATTTGGAAGTCTAAGATTCCACTAAAAGTGAAAATCTTCATGTGGTAACTTCTTAGGGGAGTTGTGTTAACCAAAGACAACCTCGCACAGCGCAACTGGCGAGGGAGTAAGAAGTGTTCTTTTTGTACTCATGACGAGACAATCAAACACCTCTTTTTCCAATGCAAGTTTGCATGTTCTACGTGGTCAGTCATCCAAATAACGTCAAATTTGTATCCGCCCACAAGTGTTGCCAATATTTTTGATCATTGGTTGGACGGTATTACAAATAGGATCAAAACACTAATAAGGATGGGAGCGCATGCCTTAATTATGTCGCTTTGCCTATGTAGAAATGATTTGGTTTTTAATGACAAAAATGCTTCTCCTCTACATGTTATTTTCCAGTGTACGCACTCGCTACGTATGTGGTCTTATGCTACAACGGCCGGAGTACCAACCGCTGTTCATGGCGGTGTGTACGCGATTGGAGCAGGTGGGTACTGAGGTTTTTTCCCAACATGGGTGGTAGAATAACCTACAGATCGATCCACCACCCTCTTCGACATCGGAATAGTGTCGGTCTAAAGGACTCTACTGTTGCCGATTTGTCGATTTTTATTTCATGAATTTTGTCAGACTTTTGGATTTGGCTGTGTGCATCTTAGTTATGCAGAGGCCGGGAGTTACTCATAATGCTTGGTATCCGCTTGATGCTACATTTTGAGATAAAAAGTCGCCCTTTATCCAAAAAGTCCCTAATGTCTACTACGCAACTTTATTCTTGTAGACACGTGTTGGGCCTCCAAGCGCAGAGTTTTGTAGGATAGTAGCAATTTTTTCCTCAAGTGGATAACCTAAGGTTTATCAATCCATGAGAGGTGTAGGATGAAGATGGTCTCCCTCAAACGACCCTGCAACAAAATACAAGAAATCTCTTGTGTCCCCAACACACCGAATATAATGGCAAATTGTATAGGTGCACTAGTTCGGCGAAGAGATGGTGATAAAAGTGTAATATGGATGGTAGAAATATATTTTTGTAGTCTGAATAAATAAAAACAGCAAGGTAACAAATATTAAATAGGCACAAAAACGGTATTGCAATGCTTAAAAACAAGGCCTAGGGTCCGTACTTTCGCTAGTGCAAACTCTCAACAATGCTAACATAGTTGGATCATATGATTATCCCTCAAAGTGTAGTAACGAATCACTCCCGAGTTCCTATTAGAGGAGAAGAAAAGATAGATATTATTTGTAGGGTACGAGACTAACATCAAAGCTATTCTTTCCGTTCGATCTATTCAAGAGTTCGTACCAAAATAACATGATACGTCTCCGTCGTATCTATAATTTTTTATTGTTTCATGCCAATATTCTACAACTTTTACATACTTTTGGCAACTTTTTACACTATTTTTGGGACTAACATATTGATCCAGTGCCCAGGGGCAGTTCCTGTTTGTTGCATATGTTTTGTTTCGCAGAAAATCCATATCAAACGGAGTCCAAACAGGATAAAAACTAACGGAGAATTTTCTTGGAATATATGTGAATTTTGGGAAGTGGAATCAATGCGAGACAATGTCGAGGGGCCCACGAGGGTGAGGGGTGCGCCCTGGGCCCTCGTGTCCACTCTATAAGGCGGTTGGTGCCCTTCTTTCGCCACAAGAAAGCCAATATCCAGATAAAATCGTGTCCAACACTACTAGGAAAAGGGCTATAGATGAATGGCCACTAATGGCGCACCAGACATGTGGTGCGCCACTACTATATAGCAGTGGCGCACCATGTGCTGGTGCGCCATTAGTGTGAAAGACACTAATGGCGCACCAGACACACGGTGCGCCACTAGTAACAATTTTATTTTATTTTTCCAAACATACTAATGGCGCACCAGGGCACAGTGCGCCATTACTAGTTCTGACTAGTAATGGCGCACCAGTGTATAGTGCGCCATTACTAGTTTAAACTAGTAATGGCGCACTGTGCCCTAGTGCGCCATTAGTGTATTTTTTTTATTTTTTTGCAAAACTACTAATGGCGCACCACCAGCAGGTGTGCCATTAGTAACCAGGGTTAGTAATGGCGCATTTGTAGGTGGTGCGCCATTAGTAACCTGGGACCAGCTAGATATTTTGGACAGCCACACCTACCCACTCACTTTCCCCAATTCATTCTCTCCACCTCCTCCTCCGCCTCACCTCATTTGCACCATAAATTCATCCAAATTAAGTGGTTAAATTACCTTTTTTTGATAGGTAAGTAAGGGGGAAGCTATCTTTATGTTGTTCTCCCTCCAACAACGTGCACATGCACTTTTTATGGCCTAGCTAGATCTATGTATGTTTGTGGTGTTGCATATATGTTTGTGTTTGCAGGTACCGGTATTTGAAATGCGATAGTTGCCAATATTTTGCCGGAATGTTGATTCATTTCCGTTTCGGCGAGAATTTTGGCACTATGCATTCTTTTTGGTCCTATTTTTAGGGAAAGTCATGCCAAATTTTTTCTTGGTTCTAAAATATCGTTTTGCTCTACCCCGCAGGCGACCATGGTCCGCACGATGACCGAAGGCATCGTGAATAGGTTTTTAAGCTCCGCGAAGGCCGAGATGCTTGAAAAGAACGAGACGGAGATAAGATGTCCGTGTCGAAGATGCAAGCTGAAGAGCCTTATTGCGGACCCGGATTCCGGGCAGGTGCGGGACCACCTGCTCTTGCGTGGTTTCATGGATGGCTATAGGTGGCAAGGTGATGAAGATGACTATGAAGTCGTCCATGGGGGCCGGGCAAGAAATGAGGAAGGGCAGCAAGACAACCACCGCGGCTCGGGCGGGCGAGAAGATGAAGAATCTCCAGGACATGATCACGACGGTGATGCTGTACACAGTCATCATGTAGAAGAGGCCGGACATGATGATGAGGAAGATGCCGGAGCAGACGAAGGGCATGATCATGAAGATGAAGATGCCGGCGGAGCAGACGATGATGGACCATCGATGGGCTGGGTGCAGGACCCTCATATTCAAGAGCTGCTTCTCAAGCAGACAGATAACGCAAGAGCTGCCGCCCGAGAGAAAGCCAAGCTGGATCAACTGGAGATAGACGCGGTTACTCCATTGTATGAAGGATGCAGGCCCGAGGATACCCGCCTAAAAGTAACGCTCATGGCTCTGGAGATGAAGGTAAGACAGAAAATGACCGACGCATGCTTCGACGAGAACATGTCATTCTGGCACGAACGTCTTCCCAAGGGGAACAAGTGCCCGACCAGTTTCGAGGAGGCAAAGAAAATCGTGTGTCCTCTGGATTTACCGCACGTGAAATACCATGTGTCCATGAACAATTGCATCCTTTATCGGGACGAGCACGCGGAGTCTACCATATGTCCGGTGTGCGGCGTCACTCGATACAAGAAGAGGAAGAAAGCTCCTCGAAAAGTGGTGTGGTACTTTCCGATCACTCCTCGTCTGCAGCGGTATTTCGCGGACCCTAAGGTAGCAAAGCTCCTGCGTTGGCACGCGGATAGGGAGGAGAAGAAGCGAGAAGATGACGCAAATGATCCGGAGATAAATAAAAAAGACAAGATGCTGAGTCACCCTAAGGATGGGAGCCAGTGGCAAGCGTTGAACTTCGAACACCCAGAATTTGGGAAGGATCCAAGGAACATCGTGCTGGGCGCGAGCACCGATGGAGTCAATCCGTTTGGCAGCCAGAGAAGCACACATAGCACCTGCCCTGTGTTTGTGTGGATGTACAACCTTCCCCCCTGGTTGTGCATGAAGAGGAAGTACATTCACATGACTATGCTAATTGAAGGGCCGAAACAACCAGGGAACGACATCAATCTGTATCTGGGGCTGCTGAAAGAGGAGCTAGACACGCTGTGGAAAATGCCAGCCAATACGTGGGACGCCGCAGAGAACGAATATTTCCCTATGAGAGCCGCGCTGCTCACGACGGTGCACGACTATCTCGGTTACGGATATCTCGCGGGGCAGGTGGTCCACGGATTTTCTGGATGCGTCAGGTGCATGGATGACACAACGTATCGCCAGCTAGATACATATCCCGGGTCTTCGAAAACCGTGTTCATGGGACATCGAAGGTGGCTTCGCGACGATGACCCGCGGAGGAAACACAAGGATCTGTTCGATGGTGAAACCGAACCCTGGAGATGCCCGCGTACGAGGAGCGGCGAGGAAATAGACGAGCTGTTGAAAAATTGGAAAGATTGTCCACTGCCGCGAAAGAAGCAAAAGGCGCCAGAGTCGGGAAAGAAGCGAAAGGCGCTAGAGCCGCTGCTGAAGGTATGGAAAACGAGGTCTGTTTTCTGGGACTTGTCGTACTGGAAGATCCACCGTGTTCCTCACAGCCTTGATGTCATGCATATCACGAAGAACGTGTGCGAGAGTCTGCTTGGTACCCTGCCCAACATGCCAGAGAGGACCAAAGATGGGCCGAAAGCAAGGGCAGACTTGAAATCAATGGGCATCAGGGAGGAGCTTCACGCTAATGATGATGATGATGAGGCGAAGCAGGACACGGAAAGTCGTCGCAAAGGCAAAAAGGCCAAGAAGACCGGAAATGACTTCCCTCCCGCGTGCTTCACTCTAAGTCAGGAGGAGATCGATCAGTTTTTCACCTGCCTCGTAGGAGTAAAACTTCCTTACGGTTACACGGGGAAGATAAGCAGATACCTAGACTCAGCGAAGCAGAAGTTCAGCGGGATGAAGTCTCACGACTGTCACGTGCTAATGACGCAGATACTTCCAGTTGCAATCCGTGGGATCATGGACGCGCACGTCCATGAAACGCTATTTGGCCTATGCAACTTTTTCGACGTCATCTCTCGGAAGTCGGTTGGCGTGAGGCAACTCAGAAGGCTACAGGAAGAGATCGTGGTGATACTATGCGAGCTTGAGATGTACATCCCGCCCGCATTCTTCGACGTTATGGTGCATGTGCTGGTCCATATCGTGGAGGATATCATCCAACTCGGGCCACGTTCCTGCACAGCATGATGCCGTTCGAAAGGATCAATGGTGTCATCAAAGGATACGTTCGCAACATGTCACGTCCAGAGGGAAGCATAGCCAGGGGCTTTCTGACCGAAGAGTGCATCTCCTACTGCACGAATTATCTAGGCATCGAGAACCCCGTTGGTCTGCCCGTCAACAGGCACCTCGTCAGGCTCGCTGGATGGGGTCACCGTGAGGGTCACCGCGAAATGCATGTCGACTTCGAGGGTCGACTCCCCGACTTTGAAAGAGCAAACCTAGTCGCGCTACAACACATAGACATGGTCGATCCTTGGGTGGTAGAGCACAAAACCTTTATTGAGAAGACGTACAATGACCGAGGCCAACAGAGGACGGACAGAGATATAATCAAAGAGCACAACTCATGTTTCACGCGTTGGTTCAAGCAGAAGCTTCTGTCGTACCCTTTACATGAGGATTCTTCCGCGGAAGAACAACTCATATTCGCCTTGTCACAGGGTGCCGAGCACAACCTGATGACGTATGAGGCGTACGATATCAACGGCTACACATTCTACACCGAGGACAAGGACATGAAGAGCGATGGTTATCAGAACTCCGGGGTAACAATGGAATCCTACACCGGTAACGACAAGGACAGATACTACGGAAGGATCGAGGAGATCTGGGAGCTGAGCTACGCTGGAGAGAAGGTCCCCATGTTCCATGTCAGATGGGCCAAGAGCGTCATAAAAGAAGACCGGTATTTTACCACCATGGTTATACCCGAAGCCAATCCAAGACCGCAGGCGCGAACGTCACCGCGAAAAATGAGCCATGGGTACTGGCTTCCCAAGCGGACCAATGCTTCTTCATTACCGACCCGTCAAAGCCCAGTCGTGTTGTCGTGAGGAGAGGCAAAAGGAAGATCATCGGAATGGATGGAGTCGCCAATGAGCAAGACTTCGACAAGTACGGTGACCCGAAGATGGAACAATGACGACGACGATGAAGTATCAGCATACACCACAAGAAGAAGCAGGACCACCCTACCTAAAGGACGTCCGTTCAAGAGAAGAACTCCATTTACGAAAAATAAGGGCAAGAAGATTGTGAATAGATAGCTAGCTAAGATCGATTGTATTTAAATTGTAGCCTTCATTTCTCGATTGTATTTCATGGGCACTTTTTGAACTCATGAATATTTTTAAGTTTCATGGACACTCGATCTCGATCCCCCTCCATCTCGATCGCTATCCCACCTCGCCAGATCCGGTCCCCCTCGCCGCCGAGCACCCCCCGCACCCTCTCCCCCGCTCCACCGGCCGCCGCCGCCGACCCCCCGCACCCTCCCCCGCTCCACCGCCGCCGTCGACGACCCACCGCACCCTCCCCCGCTCCACCGCCGCCGACGACCCACCGCACCCCTCCCCCGCACCCTCCCCGGCCCGCTCCACCGGCCGCCGCCGCCGACCCACCACACCATCCCCCGCTCCACCGCCGCCGACGACCCACCGCACCCCTCCCCCGCACCTTCCCCGGCCCGCTCCACCGGCCGCCGCCGCCGACCCACCGCACCCTCCCCCGCTCCACCGCCGCCGACGACCCCCCGCACCCTCCCCCGCTCCACCGCCGCCGACGACCCCCCGCACCCTCCCCCGCACCCTCCCCGGCCCGCTCCACCGTCACAAATGAATGCAACTAAAATTGCAAAAAAAACAAATTTGATTATATTTTCAAATAACAAATTTGATGATATTTTCAAATAATTAATTTGATGATATTTTTTCATATTCATAAATATTTTCAAATAACAAATTTGATGATATTTTTTAAAAAATTATTACTGTTTTTATAAAAAATTATTACTGTTTCATTGCTATATAAAAAAAATACTTATGGCGCACCTCTGGCTGGTGCGCCATTGCTATATAAAAAAAGATTCTAATGGCGCACCTCTGGCTGGTGCACCATTGCTATATAAAAAATAAAGATTACTAATGGCGCACCGACCGCGGGTGCGCCATTGATATCTAAAAAAAATACTAATGGCGCACCGCTGCGGGGTGCGCCATTAGTAAGCTTCCCCCCTAGCTAATTCCTCCCTCTCCCTCGCAAGATCCCCTTCGTCCCTCTCCCTCGCCAGATCCACCCGAGCGCTGCCCCGACCCACGACGCCGCCGCCCCGACCCCCGCCGGACTCCACCCCCGCCGCCCCCGCGCCCCCCACCACTGCAGCACCCCCGCGCCGCCACCCCCGCGCCCCCCCCACTGCATCTCCCCCGCGCCGCCGCCCCCGCGCCCCGAGCCGAAGGAGGAGGACCAGGAGGAGGACGAGGAGGAGGTCTTCCTCTTCGACTACGAGGACCCGGACGAGCTCGGACGCCCTCGAGCCATCCCTTCGACGCCCGCCGATTTCCTCCGCCTAGGCCACCATCGCCACCACTCGACGCCGAATTCGCACCGCCTCGACTAGCTCCGGCTACCCCAAGTCTCCCTCGACCTCCCCAGTGAGCACCCGAGCCGCTTCCCCCTCTTCCCCCTCTGTGTTCTTGTGACGCATTTTGTTGTTTGTAATCCTGGAATGTCAACGAATGGTTTCTTTGCTGAATCCAAGGTGATTGTCAAAGTTTCTTGTGATTTAAGCCCAAAGTCTGAACCAAATCTTCAGTTTGTTCCATCTAATGTCATACTTGGTTACTCCCCTGTCATGCTAATCTCACATTCCAGTATACTTTAGTTCGAGACATGGATGGATCATTCTGTATGTGTGCATTGGTGAAAAGAGAAGGAAAAAGAATTAACAAGTTTAACATTTGGGCAATTAGAATCTGGCCAGATAGTAAGGGACAGAAAGTTGTGCAATCTGAAATCCTGTCTGAGTGGCACATATAGAAAGCCTAGATTTATTTTTCTTCTCCTTACTCTACTGTATGCTAGGAAAATGTGTACTAGTGCATCCGTAGTACTACTAGTGCCACTTAGTGATGCTCTGTGTGCTTGTTTTCTCGATCCAAGTGGGTTACCAAGTTGGAAGTTAACTACAGACAGATGAGGAAGTTGAAGTATTCAGTGCTATCTTGTGATCATTTCCTTCACACCATCCTGTAGGATGTTTAAGATGTTTTTAAAATGGGAAGTAAAATGACCAAATAATCAGATGTACAGTTTTTCACGATGTACACTCAAAACTAATGACTCTGAATCTCTGCTACTGAACATCATACATTTCAGATATGACACTGTTTGGACATTTGTAAAATCCAGTGCTTGTGTATCTGCTGTTTGGATTAAGAATTATGAATAGCACATCCTAGGACATGAACTAGAATTATGAACAGGACATCCTAGGAGTAGATGAACATTTGGTGGTTCTGCTAGGATTTGCTCCAGATTTTTTAACCCTAGGATTTCTTTTCTTTTAGTTCTTTTCTTACAGAAAATTTACTGAAAATTCAGAAACTTGGAGTAACCTGTGGACTGTACTTTTGTGATCTCCTACTCCTGAATCTTACTACTACAAGCACAAGCAGTACAAATAAGGCTAGAATTTACTCTGAATTTTGACAGTAAGAAGAAGAATGAAAACGCAAGGAGTAAATAAGAATAGCAATAAGAATTTTACTTATGATATGATGATGAGGCAAATCACTAGCAGATAACTGCCAAGAATGCAGGACTATTTTACTCTGCATAAGAATATGCATGTCTTGTTTTCTGGTTATGGATATTGTATAGTACTACATATCTTGTTTTTTTGTAATATAATGCTTACCAAAGGTTTCAATATTTTGCTGTTACCATTGTTCTTTGAGCATAATTCTTTTTCATTTCCTACTATCCTTATTCTAATTCTCTTAAATTGCTATGTTGTGTGTAATAGAATTAGATCTTGGATCTGCTAGTGGACTTTGGGAGTTTGTTTACCTGGCACCATTCAGTCAAGTAGCCATTCATGTGAACTTTTATTTTGTCCATATGAAAGCAGAGGACCATATGGTCTGTGGCCTTTTCATCCATCATTTACACTGTGAATCCAACACCTGTGGTGCTGCTTTGTTTCTGTGATCACATTGTGGTGCCTGGCACATTTGCCCCATCACTTCGTTACCCCTTTCTCTTGAAATTTTGATTAATTTCTGTTTCGGTTGAGATTGGGGCCCTCCTAGGTCAAGAAAATTAGCAAAGGTCATGCCCAATTTTCTTGACCTAGAAGGTGCCCGATTCTCAACCGAAACAAAAATTAATCAGCATGTATCTTGACATCAACCAATAGTAGCGATCTAGTGCTTTAGTGGTTGGATTAGTTTAGTATTTTTTCACACAATCAGACACCCTTGCTTGCCATGTGTGTGAGAGAGATAGTGAGAGGAGACAAGAAGAAGGGGGTTAGGAAGATGCTGCCTGCTCATCAAAGCTAACCATCTCCCCCTTTTCACCCCTTTTCCTTTGTCTTTTGTGGGTTGCAAGGAAGCTACTGGTTCCATCCCACAACACCTAGCAACAACACACTAACAGGTTCCATCCCAAAACACCTAGGCAATATCAAAAACATCTCTCAATTGTGCCTTGACAATAACCAACTTTTTGGCGACATTCCTCGAGAATTAGGTTATTTGGTCAACTTAGAGATCTTGTTCCTTGACAATAACCAACTTTTTGACCAAACTTTTTTCCTATTTAGAGCGAAACATGGCCCACAACGATGAGGCCGGCGGTTCGGGCGGCAAGCAATTCTGGGAGCTGTCCCAGGAGCTGGAGGAAGAACCTCACCGCTATGAGGACGACGCCGCGGAAGACACCGATCCTGACTACACAACCCGTAGTGGCGTCGGGGATGACACCACTGATGGTGCCGCCGAGGATGCCACCACTGATGATGGCGGCGCACGCACAGATGGCAGCCAACCAAAGAGGCAACGGAAGGACCGGTGCCCGAGCGTGCTCGGCACTGTCAAGGAGGAATTTACCGAAGTGAACTCCGACGGGCATCCAACGGTGCCCAAACAAGTAGTCAAGGGGTACTCGGTTCAGCTCGGGTGCATTCTCCGGAGCACCGTCTCGATCAACACCGAGAACATAAGGCATAAGGACCGAGGAAATTTGCGCAGCCCCCTCTTCACGAAGCTGCACGAACGATGCAAGTTCCCCGCTGACTTTGCAAACACACGCCTCTCAGGGAATAAAGTGAACAGTGCCGCCCTCACGAGGATGACCACGACCCTGTCTACTTGGAGAAGCACGGTGAAGGCAATGATTGAAAAAGGTGATAGTTATTAGAAGATCAAGGCGAAATATCCTTTGAAGAGCGAAGATGACTACAAGCAGTTCAAGATCAAGTGCGAGAGCAGCGCAACCTCCGAATCAAGTCAGTGGGGGAAAGAAATGCGGCAGTTGAACTTAGGGGTCCACCAACTCGGTCCCGGCGGTTACAGAGTGGCGGAGCCTATATGGGACAAGGAGGACGTGGAGCGTGCCGAGCAAGGCCTACTGCCCCGCTTCGAGAAATTCCGTGACAAACAGACCAGGAACTTTGTCAGGGCCCGGTACAAGGAGGACCCGGTAACAAAGGAGCTTACCAGGGATCCGAAGACCAGGGCGCTTGAGCTTGTTCTGGTAAGGAATACACCCCCGCGTAATTAGCTCCATATGGTTGCATTCTAATTAATGAAGCGAAATTTCTAAATGGTTCACATTCCTTCCGCAGGAGGCTGAAAGCAGTAGCGCGGGGTCGCCTCAGAGCTCCCCTTTTGACACCCCTTTAAATAGGGCGTTGAACATAATGAAAACAAGGATAAGCTCAGTAAGCCGTCGTCAGCTAGTCGTGTGGCCGGCAAAGGCTTGTCCACAAAATGGTCGTCATACTATACCGCTGGTGGGCGAAAGGAGAAAAAGACCAGCTCGGAAAGCCAGTCGCGCGAGGTTCAAGAACTCAAGGCACAAGTGGCGCGGATTCCGGAGATTGTCCAAGAGCAAGTGCAACAACAACTGGGAATGACGCTCACCGCCATTGTGCCTACCTTGATTCAGGGGCTGACGACGTGGATTGCGGGCGGCCAACAGGGGCCTCCCCCGGTTCCCAGCTTCACGGCCAGCAACTCGCACAATGCGCAGACGGCGCCATTGGTGTCTCCGGCGGAGGCGGTATTCGTGTCTCCGGCGCCGGCACGGGCATTGGAGCTTAATGCACCCGGGTGTACGCCGGCCTGCACCTCGCCAGCAAGCAGCCCTTCCGTCAGTTGCACGCCCGCCGTTGGCAGTGCCTCGACATTAGCCGAGCTCGACGGCATCACGGTAACTAAGCCTCTCGGCCGATGACTTCATCTCCTTGCCTTTGACTGGGCATCCCTGACGCCCTACATGTTTTTGCAGGGCGCCGCCGACGTTCCTTGCACTCTCCTGCACTTCGTGGGCGGCGATTTGGTCGATGTCGCCAAGGGCAGAATCATTCAACCGGGCAACCGCGTGTTCCACGGTAATCCGATGCCACCCACCTTGTATAGGGTTGAACTGGTTCGGGTGCTACCAGGCTGCGACGAGTTGTTACCTCCGATTCGACCCGCTGGGGCCGACGAAGATGATGTGATGACCCTCAGCGCCTGCGTAAGCTGGCCCCTGCTTTGGCCGAAGAGCCAGATTCGTTTGGGGGCGGGGGACACCACCCCACAGACAAGACCGCCAGTCGTGCCAGCGCCAAGCCATGGCAAGAACGCCGCAATGCTACCGGACATGCCGGACATCCCTATGGCACAGGATCCGGACGACGACGACAACGACGACGGTACATTTTCCAACGTCGATAAGTACTTTGCCGAACATGGGTACGGTGATGAGTTCTGCGAGCCTCCTTCTCAAGAACCCAACCCTGAAAAAGACGACCGCGATCTAGCTGGTACGGCGGAGAAACCCAATTGCAACAGGCGTCGTCTGGCATTCAATTCTCAGGAGATGCCTCCAGCTGCCGCCTTCACCGAGCCTCAGATAGCTGAGGTGCGAAATATTATCAGCCCCAACACGCTCAAGAAGGCGGTCTGTGAGCAGAATTCGATCCCATTACAGCAGATCAGGAAGAAGGGACGGAAACGAAAGACTAACAAGGGCGCCGGTGCGAGCCAGCCGGCACCGAGTTCAGCCCCAACATGCTCAGGACGGGCCACCTTCACCTAAGGATATCTCGAGGAGGGTGCATGTGGCGGGTAGGGCGATGCTACCGACAAATATGCTCGATGTTGCAACCGGTGCTATGCGGAGTCTGCATGACAGTGTTCTTTCTTTGGAGAAGTGGCGTCTCAGAGAAAATGATGTGGCATACCCGGTTTTCGTGGCCAAGGTGCCAGAGGGCAAGGGCTTTGTGGATAGCGCCGTCGGGGGTATGATCGTCCTGCAGTTTGATGACATCTTTGCTATGTTTAACCTTCATCCGCTGCACTACACCTTCGTTCGGCTGTTTTCGCTGAGTATCGAGATGCGGATCATTAGAGACAAGACCCCGGACATTGTGATAGTCGACCCCTTCTACATGCGTGCCAAGATCTTGGGCAGCGCTGGGGACCGGCAAGTCGCGAGTTCACACCTCGAAGGCGTCATTCTGGCAAACCCAGATAAGGATAACTTCCTCGTGCCTTACTTTCCCGATTAAGTCATCCCCTAACCGCCCCGTAACATATGATTTCTTAGATTTCGATCGTTCTTTTTTTTCTAACATTCCGTGTTTTGTGCAGTGACACAAATTGCACACTCATCCTCTTAAGCCCGAAATATTCCATGGCCACGTATTTCGACCCGGACCGTGACTCCATGATAGACTACACAAATATCAAGAAAGTTCTCGATGATTCTCTCCCCGGCTACGCCGCATCTGGAGGCACCTTTAAGAGGCCAGCTCGTAGGTATGGCAGGCACGTGTTCACCGACAATACGACGTTCCCCTACGTCAAGCAGCCGCCTGGCGGTCAGGAGGATGCCTACTATGCCCTCCATCACATGCGGGTGATCGTACGGGACCATAATCACCTTCTGCTACAAAATAATCTCAAAGATTGGGCCGCAAGCTTGGCGGCAATCCAGGACGCGGACATCCGACAAGAATTCTTTCGCATCCAGTCGGAGTTTGTAGAAATCATCCATCAAGATGTCCTTCGTACCTCGGGGCAGTTCTACCTCAAATATCAACCGTCCAACAGGGAGATAGACACAACGCTACAAATGCAGGCTGACAACGCCCGTGACTTCATGACCATCATGACAGACGACGGCTTCATCCACGCTCTGGTCCGATGAGTTGAGTCGAAAGTAGTGATGCTATGTGTAGTTCTGAAACATCGATTAGCTCATGTTGTAATTAAACTTTAATGAACTTGTATGTCTCTTTGGTTTGGACAGTCATTCAACTTAGATGTAATCGATGCTATTTATTAGTTGGACCATGAATCGTGCTATTAATGTCTTGCTTTTCTCTTCCCATCCTTTTGTTGCATACTTATATATTGCTTATGTATTGTCTGTTGTTTGGCTAGTGCATAGATATGCCGTCGTATGTCATGTACAAGGGTAAGGTTCCCGGAGTCTACGACGACTGGGAGGAGTGTCGGAGACAGGTTCACCGTTTCAGCGGTAACAGTTACAAAGGGTACACCACTAGGGCGGAGGCGGAATCTAGATACGCGCGCTATCTAGCGGGAGAGAGGAGGGAGCGTTGGAGGAACCGGATGAAGACCAGTTTCATCGCGATGAAGCTCATCGTGATGACCGCAACTCTCTTCTATGTGATGGTAGTTTAGATGATCGATATCGACTTGTAATGGGAAGACAAACTCGCTACTCGTGGTCTCGAGACTTGTAATGTTCTATCTTTGTTCGGTCTTTTGAATTCGGAGACTAATATGATGAATTTTATTCGGAGACTAATCTTCTATTGTATTCGATGAATCGGCTGTTGTTGTGTGGTGCTGTCTATATTCTGTCCAATAATATATTTTGTAATCTGTGCAAATATCAGAAAAGAAAAAAATCCCTAATATATATACTAATGGCGCATCACCCCAACGTGCGCCATTAGTATGCCAAAGGATACTAATGGCGCATCACCCCGCAGTGCGCCATTAGTATGGCAAAGCACATGTGTAAATATCGCCCCCTGGGAGGCACACTAATGGCGCATGTTGGTCTATACTAATGGCGCACGGCGTGATGTGCCATTAGTATACCAGATACTAATCGCGCACCAGTGGTGCGCCATTAGTATTTAATACTAGTGGCGTGGTACTAGTGGCGCACCAGTAGTGCGCCATTAGTAGGCAAAACTGGTGCGCCACTAGTAGGCCTTTTCCTAGTAGTGCAAATTTCAGCCCAATCGGGGTTACGGATCTCCGGGAATTTAAGAAACGGTGAAAGGGCAGAACCAGGGAGCGCAGAAACAGAAGGAAACGGAGAGAGAGAGAGAGAGAGAGAGAGAGAGAGAGAGAGAGAGATCCAATCTCGGAGGGGCTCCCGCCCCTCCGCCGCCATGGAAGCCAAGGACCAGTGGGGAAACCCTTCTCCCATCTAGGGGGAAGGACAAGGAAGAAGAAGAAAGGGGGCGGGGCCCTCTCCCCCTCCCTCCCGGTGGCGTTGGAACGCCGTCGGGGCCATCATCGTCACCGCAATCTACACCAACACCTACGTCCTCTTCACCAACATCTTCATCACCTTCCCCCAACTATCTACAGCGGTCCACTCTCCCGCAAATCGCTATACCCCCTACTTGAACATGGTTCTTTATGCTTCATATTATTTTCCAATGATGTGTTGCCATCCTATGATGTCTGAGTAGATTTTCGTTGTCCTATCAGTAATTGGTGAATTGCTATGATTGGTTTAATTTGCTTGTGGTTATGTTGCTGTCCTTTGGTGCCCATCATATCAGCGCGCGTGGATCACACCACGGGGTTAGTTGTATGTTGATAGGACTTTGTATTGGAGGGCAAGAGTGACAGAAGCTTCAACCTAGCATAGAAATTGATGCATGCGGGATTGAATGGGGACCAATATATCTTAATGTAATGGTTGGTTTTTACCTTAATGAACGTTAGTAGTTGCGGATGCTTGCTAATAGTTCCAATCATAAGTGCGTAGAATTCCAAGTTACGGATGACATGCTAGCAGTGGCCTCTCCCATGTAAAACTTGCTATCGGTCTAGTAAAGTAGTCAATTGCTTAGGGACAATTTCGCAACTCCTACCACCACTTTTCCACACTCGCTATACTAACTTTATTGCTTCTTTATCTAAACAGCCCCTAGTTTTTATTTACGCGCTCTTTATTATCTTGCAAACCTATTCAAAAACACCTACAAAGTACTTCTAGTTTCATACTTGTTCTAGGTAAAGCGAACATCAAGCTCCTCGTTGGGTTCGACACTCTTACTTACCGAAAGGGGCTACAATTGATCCCCTATACTTGTGGGTTATAAAGACCTTTTCTGGCGCCGTTGCCGGGGAGTTATAGCGTGCGATGAATATTCTCGTGTGTGCTTGTTTGCTTTATCACTAAGTAGTTTTTATTTTCTGTTCTAAGTTGTTCTCTATCTTTAGTTATGGATATGGAACACGAACTACCAAAAAAATTAGGTGTACTTGCTACTCATGGAGATGGGGAACCTCCTAATACCCTCGCTACTGGTTATGTGAAAAATATTATGCACTACTTTAATAATCCTAAGAAAACCCCATTCAATTATGTAATGGGAGACACATTGGATCAACGTGAATACTTTAGGGATTATCGCTTGACTCAAAAAGGGAAACTGTTATGGGATCAAATTCATATGTTGCATTGGTATGCCCAGGAACTATGCTTGAGATATGATTATACTTGTTGTTCTATGATGAAGGCTCCACACCTTCCATTTTCTTGCAAATTTAATGATGATAAAACCTTGGCTTCTTATGCTAATGGTATATATGATTACTATGATGTGGAACAAACAGAAGAATTCGTTGCTTTTATGGGTGCTTATGAAATTAAATCTTTGTTTAAAGAGTGTGAAAATCTGATGATGCTGTTTACAGACCTGAAAATTTTGCTATACTTAAATATTGCTATGAGAATTATGAATTCAATTCCGATATTGATGATTTTATTGAGAGAGTCTCCGCCGTCCAAGAAGAGACTAATATTTTGCAGGAGTCTGTGGAAGAAGAAATTAATGACATTGTGAGAACATTGGATGAAAAAGATGAGGAGGAGAGCGAAGAACAAAAGGAGGAAGAGCGGATTGATCACCCGTTCCCACCATCTAATGAGAGTAACTCTTTATCCCATACATTGTTTAATTTCCCTTCGAATTTACCGAAGGACGAATGCTATGATGATTGTTATGATCCCGTTGATTCTTTTGAAATATCCCTTTTTGATGATGCTTGCTATCATTGTGGCCAAGATGCCAATATGAATTATGCTTATGGAGATGAACTTGCTATAGTTCCTTATGTTAAACATGACATTGTTGCTATTGCACCCACGCATGATAGTCCTATTATCTTTTTGAATTCTCCCGACTACACTATATCAGAGAAGTTTGCCCTTATTAAGGATTATGTTGATGGCTTGCGTTTTACTACTACACATGATGATTTTGATAGATATAATATGCATGTGCTTGCTGCTCCTACTTGCAATTATTATCAGAGAGGAACTATATCTCCATCTCTCTATGTTTCCCACATGATAAAATTGCAAGGAACTGCTGATGCTATGTATTGGCCTTTACTTTGTGTGCATGAATTTTTCTTTTATGACATGACGATGCATAGGAAGAGAGTTAGACTTCGTCATTACATGATATATGTTACTTTATGCTCACTACTAAATTACAAATCATTGTTAATTAAAATTGGCTTTGATATACCTTGGGATCCGGGTGGATCCATTACTTGAGCACTATATGCCTAGCTTAATGGCTTTAAAGAAAGGGCTGCCAGGGAGACAACCCGGAAGTTTTAGAGATTCATTTATTTCTGTTGAGTGCTTTTATAAAGTTTAAAAACAAAAATAAAGAGGGGAACCCAAAACTTTTCAAAAAGGAAAGTGAAAGTGAGAGAGACAAGCATTGTTGAAGTGGGGGAGCTCCTTGAATTTGTTCATACTCACGGAAACTTTGTGAGTCTTAATTACAGAAACTTTTCAACAAAATTAATTATCCCCTTGTACAATTCCATTGTATTATAAAAATAATGTGCCAAGATTTGCCTTTAGGATGATTAGATTGCTTGTTGGTTTGTGCGGTGCAGAAATAGAAACTTTGGCTGTAGTGCGCGATTTTACATTTTTTACTGGAACGTCAAACGGTTTTGAAACATTTTTCACTATCTTTCTATACAAATTGTTTATTTTACCTAATTGTTTCAGAATTTTCGGAGTACCAGAGGTATGGTGAATGTTCAGATTACAATAGACTGTCCTGTTTAAGACAGATTCTGTTTTTGATGCATTGTTTTGTTTGTTTTGATGAAACTATCGATTTCTATCTGTGGATTAAGCCATGGAAAAGTTAAATTACAGTAGCTACAATGGAAAAACAAAATATGAATTGCTTTGCGACAGTATTTAGAGTAGCGATTTACTTTATTATACTAACGGATCTTACCGAGCTTTCTGTTGAGTTTTGTGTGGATGAAGTGATCAAGGATCGAGGAGGTCTCGATATGAGGAGAAGGAGGAGAGGCAAGAGCTCAAGCTTGTGGATGCCCAAGGCACCCTGAGTAAATATTCAAGGAGACTCAAGCGTCTAAGCTTGCGGATGCCCCGGAAGGCATCCCATCTTTCTTCAACAAGTATCGGTATGTTTTCGGTTTCGTTTCGTTCATGTGATATGTGCAAATCTTGGAGCGTCTTTTGCATTTAGTTTTGAGTTTTCTTTGATGCACCATGCTGGTATGAGATAGTCCATGGTTGATTTGTAGAATGCTCATTGCACTTGACTTATATATTTTGAGTATGGCTTTATAGAATGCTTCATGTGCATCACTTATATCATTTGAAGTTTGGGTTGCCTGTTTCTCTTCACATTGAAAACAGCCATTTGTAGAATGCTCTTTTGCTTCACTTATATTTGTTAGAGCATGGTCATATGTTTTGTAGAAAGAATTAAACTCTCTTGCTTCACTTATATCTATTTAGAGAGATGACATGAATTGTCATTCATATGGTTAGTCATAAAATCCTACATAAAACTTGTAGATCGCTGAATATGATATTTTTTATTCCTTGCGATAGTTTTGCGATATAGAGATGCTAATATGTGGGAGGTACTAGTGAATGATTGTGGTTTAGTAAAAATATTGGTGTTCAGGGTTGTGATTCCCGAAGCATGCACGTATGGTCTCCTAACTATGTAAAAAATTGGCGCGCATTGTATTTTGATTGTTTATCTTTGCGTGAAGGTCGGCGGCGCGCGATGGTTAACTCCTACCAACCTCCCCCCTAGGAGCATGCGTCGTAGTATTTTACTTCGAGGGCTAATAGATTTTTCGCAATAAGTATGTGAGTTCTTTATGACTAATGTTGAGTCCATGGATTATACGCACTCTCGCCCTTCCATCATTGCTAGCCTCTTCGGTACCGTGCATTGCCCTTTCTCACCTCGAGAGTTGGTGCAAACTTCGCAGGTGCATCCAAACCCCGTGATACGATACGCTCTATCACACATAAGCCTCCTTATATCTTCCTCAAAACAGCCACCATACCTACCTATCATGGCATTTCCATAGCCATTCCGAGATATATTGCCATGCAACTTCCATCATCATCATATACATGACTTGAGCATTTATTGTCATATTGCTTTGCATGATCGTAAGATAGCTAGCATGATGTTTTCATGGCTTGTCCGTTTTTTGATTTCATTGCTACACTAGATCATTGCACATCCCAGTACACCGCCGGAGGCATTCACATAGAGTCATATTTTTGTTCTAGTATCAAGTTGTAATATTGAGTTGTAAGCAAACAAAAGTGTGATGATCGTCATTATTAGAGCATTATCCCATGTGAGGAAAGGATGATGGAAGCTATGATTCCCTCACAAGTTGGGATGAGTCTCCGGACTTTACAAAAAAAACAGGCCAAAGAAGCCCACAAAAAAATAAAAGAGGCCAAAGAAGCCCACAAAAAAATACAAAAAAACAAAAAAAATGAGAGAAAAAGAGAGAAGGGGCAATGCTACTATCCTTTCACCACACTCGTGCTTCAAAGTAGCACCATGTTCTTCATATAGAGAGTCTCTTGAGTTATCACTTTCATATACTAGTGGGAATTTTCATTATAGAACTTGGCTTGTATATTCTGATGATGGGCTTCCTCAAATGCCTGAGGTCTTCATGAGCAAGCAAGTTGGATGCACACCCACTTAGTTTCCAGTTTGAGCTTTCATACACTTATAGCTCTTAGTGCATATGTTGCATGGCAATCCCTACTCCTCGCATTGACATCAATTGATGGGCATCTCCATAGCCCGTTGATTAGCCGCGTCGATGTGAGACTTTCTCCCTTTTTTGTCTTCTCCACACAACCTCCATCATCATATTCTATTCCACACAAGGTTTGAAAAAGTAAAGTATGAAAACAATTGCTTGGCTGACACCGGGATGGGCATGAGGGGTACCCTGTGTTAAGAAAAGGGAGCATACAAGACTATATGATTTTGTAGGGATAGCGTTCTTTAGCATTGATATTTTGAAAGACATGATTGTTTGTTGGGATGCCCGAGTATTAAATTCTTTTATGTCAAATGATAGACTATTGCTTTGAATCACTCGTGTCTTAATATTCATGCCATGAGATTAGATTACATGATCAAGATTATGCTAGGTAGCATTCCACATAAAAAATTATCTCTTTTATCATTTACCTACTCGAGGACGAGCAGGAATTAAGCTTGGGGATGATGATACGTCTCCATCGTATCTATAATTTTTGATTGTTCCATGCCAATATTCTACAACTTTTACATACTTTTGGCAACTTTTTATACTATTTTTGGGACTAACATATTGATCCAGTGCCCAGTGCCAGTTCCTGTTTGTTGCATGTTGTCGGGGGAAACGACACCTATGGGATCATGGGGAATACCTTTTGCTATGGTTGGCGGGCGCGGGGCTGTGGAAAGAGCGGGATTGAGAGATCAACGCGGGGGGATTATCCAGGTTCGGGCCGCGAGGACGCGTAATACCCTACTCCTGCTGGTTTCTGCTTATCTGGTGTTCTTGGACTAGCTACAAGGCGTGCAGGGTCCAAAAAGTCCGAATCCTCTCCCAGTACGCCGCGGGCCTCCTTTTATAGACAAAGGGGCTGCCACAGTGGCACACATGAGGTAGAAAGCTATACAGTGGTCGATTATATCCTCTGGCATCGTAGGGCAAACGCATTTAATGCACTGCCGACGTGCCCTTCTCGCTTTATCGGGGACGGCAAGGAAGCTCGTCCCAGCTGTCGCCGCCTCGCCTGGCTTCGACGCGCGTCCGAACTGACGAGGCGGGCAGTGCCACGCTGGCTGGTGATACGGCTCCAACGTATCTATAATTTTTTATTGCTCCATGCTATTATATATTCTGCTTTCGATGTTTAATGGGCTTTATTATACACTTTTATATTATTTTTGGGACTAACCTATTAACCCAAGGCCCAGTGCAAATTGCCTTTTTTGCCTATTACAGTGTTTCGCAGAAAAGGAATATCAAACGGAGTCCAAACGGAATGAAACCTTCGAGAGCGTGATTTTTGGAATGAACGTGATCCAGAGGACTTGGAGTGGACATCAAGAAATCAACGAGGAGGCCACGAGGCAGGGGGGTGCGCCTACCCCCCTGGGCGTGCCCTCCACCCTCGTGGGCCCCTCGTGGCTCCACCGACCTACTTCTTCCTCCTATATATACCTACGTACCCCGAAACCATCGAAGAGCACCACGAAAACCTAATTCCACCGCCGCAACCTTATGTACCCGTGAGATCCCATCTTGGGGCCTTTTCCAGCGCTCTGTTGGGGGGGGGAATCGATCACGGAGGGCTTCTACATCAACACCATAGCCTCTCCGATGATGTGTGAGTAGTCTACCAGAGACCTTCGGGTCCATAGTTATTAGCTAGATGGCTTCTTCTCTCTCTTTGGATCTCAATACAAAGTTCTCCTCGATCTTCTTGGAGATCTATTCGATGTAACTCTTTTTGCGGTGTGTTTGTCGAGATCCGATGAATTGTGGGTTTATGATCAAGATTATCTATGAACAATATTTGAATCTTCTCTGAATTCTTTTATGTATGATTGGTTATCTTTGCAAGTCTCTTCGAGTTATCAGTTTGGTTTGGCCTACTAGATTGATCTTTCTTGCAACGGGAGAAGTGCTTAGCATTGGGTTCAATCATGCGGTGCTCGATCCCAGTGACAGTAGGGGAAACGACACGTATTGTATTGTTGCCATTGAGGATAAAAATATGGTGTTTATGTCATATTGCTTGAGTTTATCCCTCTACATCATGTCATCTTACCTAATGCGTTACTCTGTTCTTAGGAACTTAATACTCTAGATGCATGCTGGATAGCGGTCGATGTGTGGAGTAATAGTAGTAGATGGAGGCAGGAGTCGGTCTACTTGTTGCGGACGTGTAAAAGGTGGCGGGCCGTCCCATGTAAAGCCTGTTAACGGTCTGTTCGCATATAGCCCATTTACAGCCCGCTAACCCAAGGCCCGTTACGCCCTATCCGAATTAGGCCCAGTAGCGTCATCTGGGCCACCCAATATGATTCCAGCCCGTTTTCACTTCTGGCCCATGTATGGCCCATGACGTCTTTCGGCCCATATGAGGCCCTATGTAACTCTTGGCCTATTAACGGCCCGTGGTGAAACTGGCCCCTAATGAACAGTGTATCACTTTACACCCATTAACGGCCCGTGGTGAAACTGGCCCATAATGAACAGTGTATCACTTTATACCCATTAATGGCACGTTATTCCGTTGGGCCATTTCCAGCCCATGTTATCTTTCGGCCTTCTCAGAGCCCATTTATTCTTGGGCTCATTTCCAGCATTCGTTTACTTACGCCCCATTAATGTCATTTTCTTCTTGTGGGCCAAATTCAGCCCGTGGTTACAGTCGGCCCGTTTGTGGTCCGTTAATACGTTGGGCCGTTTTCGTAGCGTCATCAAATACGGCCTATTAACGATGGCCCGTTATGGTCGGCCCATGAACGGATGATTCCAACTCTAGCCCGTTTACGGCCATAATGCGGCCTGTTATTGGCCCATGTTTGGCCAATCGATCTTACTGCCCGTATAAGGCCCATTGATGATACGGCCCGTAGAAGGCCCATTGTTTCTATGACCCGTAGAAGGCCCATTGTTTCTACGGCCCGTAGAAGGCCCACTGTTTCTACGGCCCGTAGAAGGCCCACTGTTTCTACGGCCCGTAGGAGGCCCAGTGTCACTACAGTAAATATTAGCCCATGGTTATTGTGGCCTAGTTTTTAAAAATAGGTTATTGCAGCCACTAGCAAATCGCGGAAAAAGAACTGCAATGACTACAAGCAAACAAATAAACAAGACAACAAGGAAATAAATAAGCAAGCAACTTACGCTAGGCTATCACGGCTATCACACATATTACATCCACTGGGCATCAAAGTTCGCCACCAGTGCAAATAAACGCGCCGACAAAAGAATATACAAAACTGAGAGCACTTCAGAAGGCACTAGGCCTGGCCACGTCGGACCCCCCAAACAGCTGAAGAAGCTGAGTAGACCTCAGTTGTGTCAACGATAGATGCATCAACACAAGATTTAAGGCATGATGGTGCGCACGGCAGTCCTCTGACATCTTCATTGCATCTTTGACTTCAAGTCGGAGCTGAGCTGAAGCAAGCCTTGCCGCTTTAAGTTGAGACTGAAGAAGTCGAACTGATTGAGGCAGCGACTGCACAGAGGTTGTCTCACACCTGCTGGTGAGTAGCTTCAACTCACTGTCTTCATCAAGACAGGACCTTGGGGTCATCTCGCTGTCCTCAAGAGGTTTGGCTCACTATCTTCCCTAAAGTTCTGCCTGGCGTAAGAGATACGAGTCTGAAAGAGAAACAAGGAGACACGTAACAGGTTTCACAATTATATAAGCAAATAAATGGATCTGTTCTGCATAAGGACCATGTTTTTACAACTACAATTTGAAACTGGTAGTTGTTGCAAACATCCAATCAGATGTAAACAGCAAAGCAAACAGCAGTGGAGGAAATGATGCCTATCCAAATCTATACTAGAACAAAGTTTGAAGGCTTGAGAAGGATGAACTTACATTACATGTTAACACGGGCTGGACAAAGCCCTTCTCCATGTTGATGGAAGGATAATTCAATAAATTCCCCAAAGAAAATTCTTTATTAGCGTTGCCATTATTCTACATTTTGCAAATAGTAAATATAGATCAAATAATATTGGAAGAAATAGAGGATAATGAAGCTCAGGTGCAGACTGATGATACATAATCAAACAGCAATTAATTAAGTACATCGTTACAAGGCAAAAGGGAGAGAGGTACTGACAAGAGCAATGCAGAGCCCATTATTGTTTTGAGATTGTATGATCCTTTGAGCGAGGAGATTTATATGAAATTAGTTTTCATACAAGAGATAAGGTAAGGCACAAGCAGAAATTTAGGAGTTCAAATTTTGCATTGATATCATAGACAGTACCTGACGCTGGGCTCCCAGCAGTTCTAATAGGGGTTTGGCCACTGGAGTAGGGGTAAAGTGTGGTACAGTTGGGCCTGTGTTTTCTGTGGCTGCTAATCTATCTGATTTAACAGGTATCACTACCTTTTCCAAATATCTAGTTTGTACTCCTTGAGGATCTGCACTCACCCTCTTCCTTTTGGACATCTATTACGAAAGAACAACATTTGACTGGAAAAACATAGTGTGACGACACATGGAATAGGTACAGAAAATGGATAGGTATGGCATATACTCATATATGATGCTTAAACTAAGCAGATGGTGTAACAAAGTAGACGTAATGCAAGAGGTCAGATGCAAAATATGTGCGACCAATACAACTTTGCAAAGTTAGAGCAAGCACCTTGATGGGTGGATAAGATAGGCCATCCTCCACCATGCCAAGTTTGTTAGCCAGTGGATCGTTCCGCAATATTCCTCTCGTGCACCCATTCTCATATTCATTTTGATAATGTTCAATATCTGACATGCATGAAAACATAAAAAAGTGAGATTTTCTTTGTAATGTAGAAGTGATTCTAATCCAATACTGCCTCCCTGTAAACCCCTTTGTGCTATCTCTGCAATTCTTTTAAAAGATGCCATGCATGCTGTAATTTGTTGTGTGCATTAATATAATGTGGCCTACTACTCAAAATATGAGAGCTCCAGAAGTGATGACACTTCGCAGATGATAGCTTCAACATATAGTAAAGAAGAACAAGTCGACCTGACCTGACAGATTCAAAATATACTAAGGGAGAACAACTCGACCTGACCAGTCGACCGCAAGAGAAGAGTATCATCTTAAAGAAGAGCAGAAGAGCAAGCAGATTGAAGATATTACAAGTCTTTCAATACAATGTTGGTTGGCCACCCAAGATGAACCAGAGCGCATAGAGAAATACTATTATTTCCGGTCTCTCCATATGTGGCTCACATGCATTTCGAAACTAAAGTAGGAACATTTAGCTAACCAATTAAACATCTCTCAGTTTTACTATTATCAGCAATAATATCATATATGAATTTGTACAACTAAGCTTGTTTAGCTCGATGGGTGGAGCAGTGCTATTACGACACGAACCACGTAGGTTGATTGTGGTCATCATAAAATGGGGAAAACATAAGCATGATGAGTACAGTGTTGACCGTGGCAGTGGGATGGCAGATCTGAAGCTGCAAACCGCGCAAAGGGTAGTTAGCAACCGATGTTTGCTTTGAAATAACAACTAAGATTTGGTATGGACAAGAAAGTACGGTCAACAAGTGACAAAGAAATGCAATTATGTTGTCTCTCTATATGTCACGACATGCATTTGGAAACTCAAGTGGGACCTTTAGCTAACCAATTAAATGTGTCGGTTAACTAATATCAGTATCATATCACAATCATATTTGAACAAATAAGCTTCCGAATTCTGAGTGTTGTGTTGTTTAGCTTGAAGGGTGGAGTAATGCTAGTACGACAGAAAGCACCTACGCAGATCATAGTAGAGTAGATAAAAGGGGAAAACCCTAAGCATCAAGAGAAAAATCAGGAAAGTGGAACTAGCTGGACAAGTGGGTGGCGCACATGCTTTTCGAAACGAATATAGGAACATTAGGTGACCAATTAAACGTTCTCTGTTTTAGTGATATGAGCATCATATCAGATTCGTATTTCAACACGTAAGCTTTGGGTTGAGGTCTTGAGGAGCAGTGCTAGCACGACACGAAGCACCTACGATGATGGTAGTGAATATAAAGGGGGGAAACCAGAAGCTTTACGAGTATAGTGCTCGTGCCATGGTGGATCTGAAGGTGCAAACCGGACAAAGCTACTTCGCAACCAATGTTTGCTTTCAACTAGCCACTATGATTTGGTACGGACAAGAAAAGTACAGTAAACAAATTACGATCTATTTTTCGGGTGAGATCAATAACTTAAGCACATATGGAAGAGTACCACCTCTCTTGCGACGCCGTGTAGGCCTATGCTGATACGTTGAGGGTGCTGCGGGTGCGATGGCTGTCGGCGGCGGGGAAGAAGACTTTAGACGGCAGACGGCCGGGTTGGGGGATATATCCTGTTGCCGTGGATGAGGCGGTCATAGGAGCGGCAACGGCAAGGTGGACGACGGCGCCGATGAAGCGAGAGGAGGCGATGAAAGGATCCTGGTCCAGCGCCGTGGATGAGAGCCGTCCATCTCTTGAAGTGGACGACGGGGTAGGGGTAGCGGCTCCGGCAAGGTGGAGGATGGGGTGGCGGACGGAGGAGGCTGGCCGCAGTGCGGAGGTTATCGTGCCGCCGACGGTGTATGAATGGGGAAATGGAGGGGAGGGGGGATCTCAAACTTTGGGACGCGCTTCTCTGAAATGGGGAAAAGTTACGAACTTATCCCCCGTTTAAAATTTCGGACATCGCGTCGGTTGGGGATAGGACGGTAATCTCGCATCTCCCAAATATTTGCCGGTAACTATTTCGGGCGAGGAGAGGGTGTTTTGCCGCCCACGGTTGGCGCCCACGGTGTATGAATAGGCCTGACAGGTAGGGCGGTTTGTCACGTCTGATGTTAGTTACACATCTGCCCCTATTTAAAATATTAGCCTACATCGATTTCGGACGAGGAGAGTTTGTTTTGCCGCCCACCGTGTATGAATGGGGAAATGGAGGAAGAGACACATGTCTTTCGGACGAGCTTGAATCAAATGTGTTTTGCCGCCCATGTTTGGCGCCCACCGTGTCTGAATGGGCTCAGAGGCCGTCGTGTCACGTCTGATTGAAGTTACTAGTCTACCCCTATCGATAGCAGTGTAAATCCGGTCGATAAGGATGTCAAGTGTCACGCTTAGACAGTAATTTCCATCTCGCAAACACTTGCTTCGGGTAGCCCACAAATTATAGTGGGTGTTTAGCCGCTTCGTTCAAAACTTGGGAGAATTAGCATTCACGTTTGCCCTGGGACCTAGCAAACTAAATTCAAATCCAATTTGTATTCAATTACGAATATCCACAGATAATTATATGTTTTGTTATTTATTTCTTCAAAACCACAACAAAGATTTATTCCACCTTTATATATGATTATGATTTAGAAATGCCGTGATCTTCGAATTCAGTAGGTTGGATACACTCTAAGTCAGTTATTTCATCCAATACAATATGCTCACACGAAAAACAATTCACCTTATGTCAATCATACAAGTACTGAAGATTACCTCACCTAAAAAACTCGGATCATTACAACACATGGACAACATAGGGGGTCTTGCAACATAATCCATGCAGAGACATGACACAACATGCAAGTACAATAATCTAATGACAATTTCAACTGGTATCTAAAGAAGAACCGGGATTACCTTGGGCTTAAGATAGCAGAAACAGCAGGACCTCCTCCGTCTTCAAATGATACATTCTTACTTCCTCCAATTCTTGGGTTGCTTGCATAATGCGTGCCGCTAATTCCGTAATTTCCAGCCTCAATATAAAGATTACCTCATTCATGGCAGCCACACCATCTCTTTCTGCCTCTAGTAGAGCCTCAAGCACTATAATATCTGTGCTCAGACTGCTCTCCGGCGGTGTTGCCTCTGAACTGGTACCATCTGGTAACATGGATGGCGCACTGCTTCCACAAATAGATTCTGGGGTTGTACATTGTGTCCTAGTGTGAACGGCATCCGGAAAGGTTTCTGCTAGACATCAGTAAGAGATAGTTATCGTATGATCCAGGCAGTAAGCTTACATGGTAAACAACGGATGAATTATTGCCGAGCATGGCAAACTATATTTAAATGGTTCGAAGTAGCATCAGTCGAAAAGAAATTAAAATGGTAAGATGAAACTAGGGATGTAAGTGGCAAATAAACGACATCCGCCAGTCCCATCTAGTTAGTTTTTGCTACCTCCCTAGTTCATTTTCCTCAAAAAACAAAAACTCTTTTGAACTATCATACCACTAGTGGACTTTAATCAGGATTAAACGGGACCCAGTTGACATCCCTAGTTGAAAGGGAGTGTACAACCGCTATATTTAAGTTGCCAAGGCATCTAAGCAGTTGAAATAATCTGAGAAAGCACTTAACAGTGTGGCCTCATATAAACTACGAAGACAGTCTTGTGATGAAGTTGAGAGGAAAAGTTAAGGACTCAAATGAAATAGGCATGCATTTCTTTACGATAGTACAGCAGGCACTGCTGACATATTGGCCAACTCAGGTATAGCGTAACAACAAATAAGCATTCGAATCAAGCAATACAGCAAAGCAGACAACCGAACTATTTGTAATTCGGTAGGATTACACGTTGAAGTCACAAGCCAAGAAAGCAGCCCACTCGCATTACATTTCACATGTACTAAAACACACTAGCTTACCATATGTTGCAGTGAAGCCTAGCTACTGTTGCAATGTTCTTTGAAGATATCGTCAGCATCCCGTGGTGGCAAATCTAGTTGTTGTAGTTTATTCTGCACCATCTATTTAGGTAAAATTAATTTTAATCACATGCACTGGTCCGAATTGATCATCAATGGTTCATCTAAACTAATGAAAGAAGGGTGTGTGCATACACGACAATATATCTGCTTCCCTCTATTTTTATGCTTGTTCGAGGTGCCAGCCCCAAAAGAACAAATAGTTTGCTTGATGGGGTTGGCAGCTCCATAATTAATAGAAGCATCAAATTAGTCATGCAACTTGGGAAGATCAAGAACACACAAACAAGTAATGAACAGAGGCTCGGAGCAGTGATGTAATAGCTAGCATCAGAAAATGTAGGGTAAAACGAACAAAAAGCAGCGGAACCACATGCTAGTTTGCTGATGTGTAATTAAGCATAGAGAACATTAAGCAGTTTGATGGAACCAACAGGTGGCATCAGAACAAAACTAAAGCATATTAACTATATGTGCACTGGTATGTAATTTAGCACATGTAACATGTTCACTGCCAGAAGTATGGCCCTACAGGTGCAAGCAGAATAACGCGTCTCATGAAAAACTGAATGATGCCCTGAAGAAATTCAAAGGTGCGGTGCTTATGCTAGGAAAGTGAACGTAGGCGCCGGCCGTTGGATAATAGTACCTGATTCTCGGCGGCGTATGGGTATCGTTGTCATACTTGATAGCTAAGGATCGTCGATGGTGCTCGTGTTGCGGTTGAGTTTGGGCTGGCTGTCGCCGTCGCTGAAGCGGCTCCGATGCTACGGTTGCGGCGCCTGTCGACATACAAGAAAGCTCATCTGTGGTAAGTGAACAGTTGCACGATAAAGAGAAAAACCGAAGGAGTACAAATCGAAATAACCTGATGAGGCTGCGGTGTCGGTAAAGCAGGGCCGGTGGAGTTGAATATGGCGTCCGTGGAGCGGGTCTGGTGCAGTGGACGAAGGCTTCGGCGGGCGTGTTGTACAGTGCTTTCGGTGAGGCGGATCTGTTGCGGCGTACGAGGGCTTATATGAAGGGCCAGCGAAGGGGCGGACAAGGGAGTCAGTGAAGGGCCTACGCTGTGGTGGACGAGGGCGCCAGTTAAGCAGATCCGGTGCGGTGGACCATGATGGCGGTCAAGGAGATCTGGAGCGGTGGACAAGCCAGTCGCTGAAGCGGCTCCGGTGAAGTGGTGAGTTGGCAGTTGGGGTTCCAAGGTGCGGAAGGTAGATCCGGCAGGGTGTGAGGTCCACCGCTGCGGCGGAGGACTAGATTCGGCGGCTTGCCATGGTTGGGGGGTCGGGGAGGGGAAGGGGAGTGGCTCTGGGGAAGAATGTTGGGGGCAAAGTGGGGAAAACAATGGAGTTACCAAAGGAGGCCTTTTCCGTTCATGTGGCAGGGGTAAAACAGGAATATCGCAGGGCTAAAATTTCGGGCGCGTGATATTTCGATGTGAGCGGGAAGTTTGAAAGCTTTTGGCGCCTAAAATTATAAGTATTATGCTCTCCTACGGCCGACTATGATATCATGGCCGACAATTTGTTTGTTTTGCACGCAAAAAAATGTGCAAGTTTTGAAAATCAATGTCTCCAACTCGAAACTTAGATTGTCCATTCAATTCAAATATGGATCATTGAGCTACTACAAGAAAATACCATCATACGGTCCCATTCAAATGAAATTCCAAATATGTTTATCCTAAATATGATGACAAAAGCAAAAATGTGTATGTGTATGAATAAAGTGGATGATTATAAAGTTTGAACATGCCCGTATGTGTATATCTCTAGGTTTGATATATGAATTTGAAATCATGAAATCCCGGCTTAAAAACTGTACCTCCTTTTAAATGAATTACAAAAGCTAATGATGGAGTCGAATTCCAAAATTCCAATCTTAGGTTTGTAATTCTGGTACATCAAGGTATATCACGCATGTTCAAAAGTATCGTTATCTCATAGTACAAACTGTGAAACAAATTGATCAACCATGAGTGCACAATATCTCAATTATGCTAAAGTCCCTCAAATATAGACACCTCACTCTTTATCTGAAGTCAACCCCCCCCCCACCACCACACACACACGCACACATAGAGAAGTCGTTCTCTCCACCAAACACCAACACACGAGCACATTAACACCCCTCTCTCCTGTAAAGTCCGGACCCCAACATAGGTCTCTATCACTTTGTCTCTCGGGCATGCACACATCTCTTCCCTCACTCTCTAGGTCTCCCGCTATCTCTCTTACCCAAGCACACGTACTATGTAGAGTGTATATTTCCCATACACACAAAACGTCGCCCCCAAACGTCTATCTCCCTAGTCATGTGGTTCTCGCGCACTCACCTCACACACTACCCCCACTGCAAACAAGCACACTTTGTCTCCTTGTGCACCACTCTCCTCTTTCTATCTCTCCCACATGCGGACCCGCCCCAGCTCCTTCCCTGTATACATATATGTCGTGACTCTTTGCATAGCTCCCTAATGTATAATCGTTCTCGATTTCGCACATTGTTCTCTACACCATCTATTCTAGATCTCTCATGAAGTCCCTATCACACACACGATGACTCGCTTCCCTTGCGTCTCCGTTCATAGGCCAATTTCGGACAACATCAACATTGTCTTCCTATCTATACGCCATTTATGGACACAAACGACCCCTATCGCCTCCTCTCTTCCTCTCTCTCTCTCTCTCTCTCTCTCTCTCTCTCTCTCTCTCTCTCTCTCTCTCTCTCTCTCTCTCTCTCTCTCTCCGTCGCTAGCTCTCTCTTTCTCTCGCTCTCACACCCGTCTCCCACACACACACTCGATGTCTCTTCCAAATAGTCTGCTCCCCCCGCCCGCACCCGTGCTATCTCGCTATTATACATGTCACACCATTCCCCCTTCGCTTATACTAGGTTTACATAATCAGTGGTCTCTCTACTCCACATACACTCTCTCCCTCTCACACACAAACGCGTGCACAAACACACACAGACACGCACAAACACCCATTTATCTGGATCCTCATCTCTCCTCATGTCCGCATGTGTATCTCACGCACTCACTCTCTAATTATGTATATGTGTCTCCACGTTACACAACACAAAGCCCCATGTACATGTCTCTCCCTATCCTCCACACACATAGACACAAAGAATCTGTTATCATTGCCTCAGTCTCTAACATATCACACACGCACACTGTCTCTCTCTCTCGCAAACACGCTCAACAAGGGTTTCGCCGGGAATAACTTACCGTCTATTCATCAACAGTCGTGGCAGTACGGCGAACACGAGACATGAAAAAGAATAAATCTACACATGCTTAGACCACCTAGTATGACTACTAGGACTAGAGCAAGCCAAAAAGCGCGCCGCCGTCACCCCCTCCTTGTCGGCGACGGGAAAATCTTTGTTTTACACAGTCGAGAAGTCATTGTGCAAAGGCCCCACATGTCGAGGCGTTGAATAGAATGTAGATGCTAGTTTACGGAAGCAAGTATCGATAATACGTTTGTATCTCCATACTTATATTTCTTCTCTTATAAAAAACCGAGTTGGTGATGATGGTACATGTGCCATCTTGCAATATAGACCGTCCGATCTATATCTGACGGATGGAAATTAAACTAAAAGATACCCGCACCCCTCTCCACATTTGCAGACAAGGCCTTCCCTCGTTCATCCTTATCTCCAACAAACCTCATTGTTGAGCAATTAAGAACGGAAGCCCCTGGAACAAACTGGCCTGGTGGCCGCTGCCGGCGTCGTCAATCCCCATGCCTCCGCTCAGTCCGACCACCAACCACCACCACACCCCACTCCTCTTCACCTTATCTCATATTTCTCGAGATATCATTAGTTTTTACACATGGGATTACTCCCGCAAGGGTCAATCACAACAAGTGTTTTATAAAAAAATGCATCTTGATGTTCCGTGCAATGCACGGATCTTGCTAGTACTCCTACACAAGACTAAGTTGGTGATGCTGGTGTGTCTGCCATCCGTCGTTTCTGACCATTAGATCTACATCTAACGATTGTGAGGTAAGTTGTTGCCTTTTCTCACCAACATCCCACTTGTCTACCAATTTGCAGAAAAACCCATAATTAGTATCTTAAAACCAACCACATCCCTCCCTGACCTCACCAAAACAGCCCAAGGAATATATTCTAATTGAAACATAATATATCTCTAGTGACATATGTATATCAAAATTAGAGTGTTTTGTACCAAGTTTGTGAATAAGTATTATTCTAATTATGACTCGTTGCAACGGACATGAACATTGCTAGTATTTCCAACCATGCATTTTTTTCCTAGTATTCCATAGTTTCGAGTTTTCCATCAAGATATTAGTCACTCATGGTTGATATTTACTTTCAATCATGTACACATATGCACTATGTAACTAGCCTTGCTTATTGGCTTCCAAAGCTTAACTTTCAATCCTACTTACAATATGTAGAGTATTTAACAAAAAACTACCACTTTCAACGAGCCCTAGGAAGAATCTATTATACAAAAAATAGCAAAAACATACCCAAAATTTCTTAATCCACGCCAAAAACTACCTAGTACTCCTACCGATTAGGTTCGTTTAAACCCATTTATGACAGGGTTGGCCCACACGTCCGTGCTGAGAGGCAGCTTAAACAAACACATTTTGTTTCACCGTTGACACGAGGGACCCACATCTGACCTTCTATCATGTTATTCCCCCTCAAATCATTATTTTTCCTGAACATTACTTCAAACAGTACTGATGCGTGTTCGTCGGTGGCGCCGGTGATGAGCGAGTTGGCCGCCGCTCCGCTAGACGGGCCGGACGCCGCGCTGGCCTCCGCACGAGTTGGCAGGCTGGCCCGAGTGTGACTCACGAGCGAGCAAGCCGCCGCGCTGGCCTTCGCTCGAGCCAGATGGCTGGCCTTAGCGTGCCAATCTAGCTAGCAAACCTTGCAGACAAGCAGCTGGACGGAGCTATCTTGGCTAGCTAGCAGCCGCGAGCGCCGGACGGAGCTGGCATCCGGGTTGCCGCAACATGGGCTCCGCACCGCCGGCGGTTTTGACCTCGCCTTCTGCCGGCGGCGGTAACTGCGTCCCATGGCCGAGGATGACTAGGTGGACGGGCCGGAGGTAGGAGGTCACTCGAGGATTTTTGTTGGGAAGAGCATGTACAATGGTTGATAAGGTAGTCTTATCTTAAGTCTGCCACGTATGCAAGTGGTAGTAGTTTCTTGGCATTTTAGTGGTTTCTTGCATTATTAGAGCAAGTACAATAGAGCTGAGTCAGCGGGCTATAAGAAATAAACTAGTATATTTCTGCTTAGTTGGAGGAAAGAGAAGAGGAGAGAGAAGGTAAGCGGGCTCTTCGTGAAGAGCCAGCTCTAACACGTGCTCCTAGGCACTTTGTGAGAATGAGAAGTGGGCCACATAATAAAAAAATAGTACACTCTTTTGATCTATTATTGTACATGTTGGCTATAAGATGGGCTGTAGATGACATGGCACTGGCTTATAGCCAGCAGCTGGCTACACTATTAACCATTAGGGGTTTCTTGTAAGGAACAATGTACGTACTACTAGCGACAAAAGGCGATTCTAGGTTGCGTTGTACTCCAACGAGTACTACTAGTGGTCGCGGGAGTGTATACCTCGTTTTGTGGGTTTGATCCCGGCCGAACGCACGACGACCTTTTTTTTAAATAGTACTACTACACTTCACTGCGCGCCAATATTTTACACGGGTAGTTTGAGTTTTGAAGTCAAACGGACGTGCGGCCCCACAATCCGGGTGCACTGGACAGCCTAGCCACGTGAACGGGTTTTCCTTCCTAGCATCCCGTGGCTCGCGTGCTCGCCCTAGCCGCACCTCGCTTGCAGCTTCCAGCTAGTAGCATATTTAAACTAGCGCCTCCCAATTAAGCCCGAGGAGCCGGAAAATCCTGGCGGGGCATTGGGAACTGTGCAATATGGCTCTGTACGTAAAGTGCTCTACTACTACTCTGTAGCTCGTGGCGTTGCACGCATGGACTTCACTCCATTATCGGCTCTACTATAAAAGAAATTCCTCTTGACGTGTTTTTTTTGAAACGGAGGCAAAAGCTTTACTTCATCTCATTCATAAAGAAGGAACTACTAACAAAGTTCGACGAGATCCATTACACCTCCACAAATGGAAGCGAAAAGCCTAGTATCGCTGTTACAAATAACTCAAATGTTCTGCCCCCGCAGTAACGGTCGCTGATAAACAGGTTGCTAGTGTGTGCGTGAGTTGAGCGGCTGAGTAGGCCAGCTACGTGAGAGGAGCGGCTGAATAGAGCACCGAGAGTACCCACTAGGCCACCACGCAGGTGTACTTTCCCTGCATTGATAGTACAACGATGGTTCTAGAGAACAGTAGTACCCTCCACTTCCAACTGTAGCTCCTTTGCCCTGAGATTCAAGAGTTCAAAACTGGTGCACTATACTAGCCTAGAGTAGAAGTACAGTACATCGCACTACTAGTTGAGAAAAGTAGTACTAGTACTGCTACAGTACGAGTACGTACTCCTCCGTCACATAATGTAAGACGTTTTTTGACACTATTTGGCGTGTACAAAAAATGGTAAAAACATACCCAAAATTTCTTAATCCACGCCAAAAACTACTACCTAGGGCCAAAAATTTCTTACTAGTGCTATTATTTACAGTATAATGCAATCCCATAACGTTCCATAATGCTAGTACTAGTAGTAAATAAATAGCCTCACCCCTTCGCTGAGGAACGATCTACAGTTGGAAGGGACGAGGCCCTGCGGTTACTACGCTCTTATCTCCTCCTCGCCAGTTCCCCTCCCCCCGAAGAGAAGGCAGTTCGTCGCTGCACCCATGGACTCGCCAGGCGGTTCTCCTCCTCGTCGGGGCTGGGAGACCTTGGACGACGATCCTCTGGGAGAAATCGCACGCCGCTCTGACGTCCTCACCGCCGCAAAACTCGGTGCTTCCTGCACCAACTTTTTCAAGACGCTGCTTAAACATGCTTGGGAAAAGGCCATGCTTGTTGGTCTTCCATGTGTCCTCGAGGAGAAGGTTCTTCTATGGGACAATCCTTCGAACAGTCCACCGCTCCCTGGCCATGGTTGCACGTTGACTCCGCTAGAGTTGCCGACATTGAGAGGTAGTCGGATTTTGTCCGATGAGCAGGTTCGTAATGGAGTTTGATCATGTAGTACTTAGTTATCCCATTTCCATCCCGTAATTTCTCCGCTGCCCACCGTCTTATATATAGGTCTGGGTCGGTGCCAACGAAGATGGGCTTGCGTACCTCCGGCCGGATACCACCATCATTTTGCACAACATCCACAGCAGTGCGGCCGTTCTGGTAGACCCCTTCTCCACCATTGGGAACGGCCTTCCGAACTGGCTGGGCTTGAATACGTATGATGATGCCTACATGAGATTGAAGAAGATAGCAATTGCGGACCTGCCGACAAAGCGACGCGGCTACGATGATTACTATCTCATCACGGTGTTCGACATAAGGATTGCCATCAATGCAAGAGGCAGTAACGGCAGAGGCTGGCGCATGTTGGCGGCGGCAGATTTGTACCCCTACATGTTCGAAGACGCTGTGCGCCATCTAGGCCGCATCTTCGCGGTGACAAGCCAGGGGACTTGTTTCATCTGGTTGCCATCCTACGGTATGGGAGATTACAAACGGAATGCACAAACCATCATTTGCATCCCTAACGGTACTCCATTATTTTGCAGGGACCAGTCATCCCCCGATCAAAATAAGATCGCCGATCCTGGATTTGCATTTGCATCCGCGATTCGGTCTAACCTGGAACCTTGTAGCTGACTTTGGCATATTGGGATCAACTATCTTAGCAGTCGTTACCCATGGTACCACTGATGTGCAACATGGTCACACAATCTACCACGATCGGACCGTCACCATCTACCCAAGTATTCCATTTTTTAACCCTCTCGCCTTCTCTTTCATTGTTGTACTAGTAGTATACTTTGTAGTACTAGTAGGAGTACTTTTTACCTTGGAGGATGCGTATAGCTAGCTAGGCCCTTGAAGACTTGAACCCACTAGCTGCCACCATTTTTGTTTTTCCATGTCTTACTATCTCATCCATGTAGCCAAGAGTGGCTATATATAATAAGCCGGTTTATTTTACTTCCTCTATACCGGAGTAGTACTATTTGCTGCACAGTATTACTGACAGCCATATTTGAGCACAACATCATTATGCATGGACCTTGACTATGTACGTCACCATGTGTCCAGATCTGGGATGCCGCGTGTACCAGATGAACGGCGCCGAGTTAGACCCCCATGATGCTACGTGGGTGCCGAGGAACACTCTTGGAGAGTACTCGCTTTTCATCGGGGACAGCTACCCCATTGTGAAGCGGATGCCACCTTCCGTGCACGACACGGAAGGCCTACCGTTCATGAAGCATGGTTGTGTCTTCAGTGCGCACCGCCGGATGAACGTCATGCTGGGACACGCTATCCCTGATTTATGCCACTTCAGCTTGGATGACTCTCCATCGTGTGGAACCGGAGTAGAAAGCTGCGACAATGATTCCCGTTGCCCACCGCTATGGATCGTGCCATCCATGAAGAACACCTGGGACTAGAACCTGGAGGAGGACATGTAGCCCATCTATAACATGTAAGTGGAGTACGGTAATTGTGAACGGTAGCGCTGTGAATATATGTAGACTAGTCGTGCACAAATTTATCACATGAATTGGAGCTGAACTTGTGTGGCATACTGGCATTTGTCCTTTAGAATTTATTACTAGTAAATGTGTTATGTGTATGCGCAACTTGTGTGGTTGTTGCACGGGCTCCAACACGCTCTTTGAGAAAAAAAGGTGGCACAGCTTTGGATATACGTGACGTGGCGGCATCATACAGTAGCATCGTTCGCTATAGTTGTAGTACACTCCTACTAGGACGAAAACTCCTATAAAACCTTGCGCTTGGCTCTTTGCCTCTTCGGGAGGTTCAACAGTTTGTACTCGTGTGAACCTTGCACTTGGCTCTTCGCCTCTTCGGAAGGTCCAACAATGATGATACTACAGTACAATATGCTTCTGGCAATCTGACACTGATTGAACTGCTGCACGTCCACCGCGAGGGCGAGGGCGAGGGCGAGGGAGAGGGAGAGGGAGAGGGAGAGGGAGAGGCAGAGGGAGAGGGAGAGGGCGATGTAGTCAAAACCCTCTCCTCGTCCTGCGAACCACCGCGCGTGTGGGCGAGGGAGAGGCGTAGTAAGCAAGCTTCTCCTCGTTCGGTGAGTTGACGGGACACATCAAAGCAGTCCTAGTACTAGTAGTAGTAGTCCATACTGCGTCCTTCCCGATTAATATGGCTTAATTTGAAACGAGAAAAATACACTGGCGGTCAACGTATGTAACAATACGCTCTTTACGGTCACTACATATAGTTTTGCGGCGATTATACGATCACTAGCTCATCGTAGAGCACCGTATTGCACCCTACTGACCGGCCACATAGTCGACGTGGCACTTTGTTGACTGGTTAAATTGTCACCTGGTTTCTGGGTCCCACCTGTCAGTTTGCAGAGCAAAGAAATCAGTTAAACAAAACTTTACGCAGGCGCGACACGAGTCCAACCCTTGCGCGCGAACCGCCCTGGCTGTGTATGTGAGTGCATGCACGTGTCCTCCCTCGGTCTTCCAACAAAGAGTGTACATCGGCTATAAAACAAAGAGTGTAGTACATGATGTACATCTACACTTCAAATGCATTTAGCCTTTAATCTAAATCGATATTGATTGACTAATGCACCAACTTGTGCTGTAGGCCTAGGCTACATGTCTATCCTTAATTACAGCATGCAACGGCCTTCATTTAATCTTCTTATCTCAATGGTCGCATGCACACATAAGTCTGCTACTTTTGGGCGTTAATTATGCCCTGGTCAATGTGTAAATCTCTAAATGTACAGTCTTTCACGGACATGGGGAGTAGGTTGAGCACTTGAGCGTGAGCATGTGTGTTGCGTCGTGTGCTGTGTGCCGCATGGGTGCGTGAGTGTTGCGTGCATCCATGTGTACGTGCGAGTGTTGCATGTTGCATGCATGCATGCATGCATGGGGCTTACTCCCTCCCATTGACATGTTCATGTTTCAAGCTTCCTCTGTTCCCTCCATATGGTGATACTCCCTCCGTTCCCAAATAGTACGGACTAAAATCCTCTCTCTGTTCCCAAATATGGAGTATTTGTCTTTCTACAGATTTCAACAAGTGACTAGGTACGGAGCAAAATGAGTGAAGTGAGCGTAGAGGCATAGGGATACTGTAGAAAGGAAGTCCTCGTGATCCATCTCGGTCAGAGAGAACTATTCAACTAGTCTTCGCAGTGAAGGGACAATACACGCTGCAGCAGATGGGACACGTAATTAATAAGCTGTACCAGCGTGTTGGTGTTACTAAATCAGCCTTACCCAGTATTGCCATCTGTTTGCCAGTAGAGCACGCTTCCGCAAATACGCCTACGCACCTTTGTCCTCCATTAACTGACATATGGGCCCTATTGTGGTAGACCCACATGTCATCGGTGTAACTATTTACACTCCGAAGGACGGTATATCCTGGTAGTAGTACTAGTAGAATTGAGATTGAATGCACTTTCTTCCCCGTCTTCCACTCTTCTTCCTCCTCTCTTCCCCATCGCCGGCCGCACACCATTTACCCCCGCTCACTACTCGCCCACCCGCGCCATCTTCCTTGGTAGCTCGCGCGTACCATACCCCCCCGCTCACTGCTCGGCCACACGAGGAGAAGCTTCTTCGCTCGCCTGCCCGAATCCACTTCCCCGCTGGCTCGCAGGCACCGAAAACCCCAATGGCAGAACTGACTGACACGCAGAGCCGCAATTGGAATTCCCTCGATGTTCTCTTGGAGCAGATATGTAGTCGTATGGACCTACTCAGCAC
This sequence comes from Aegilops tauschii subsp. strangulata, assembly GCF_002575655.3. Classification (NCBI taxonomy): domain Eukaryota; kingdom Viridiplantae; phylum Streptophyta; class Magnoliopsida; order Poales; family Poaceae; genus Aegilops; species Aegilops tauschii. The sequence continues at coordinate 10,455,630 of NC_053037.3, read as the reverse complement.
CGTCCGTCTGGCCGCATGCTCGGTGTCTTTGTACCGTCTACTCGTCTGCAACCGGCCGGCTCTTTTCAAGATACCCTGCTTGCTGATGCCCGATCCTCGCAGGTGGCCCAGACACCGACTTGACGATCCTACGGAGGTTGCCGTGGTTCCCCTCGACATGCTACCACTACCCGTCCACATGTCCTTCATGCGCGGCCACTACTGGGCGGGCATGAAGGCCAACTGGATCGTCCTCATCCACCACACCGGTAGTCCGTGGCGTCTCGTGGATATCTACACCCAGCGAGAGATCACCCTTCCATCGTTGGATACCGCCGCCATCGAGCCTCGCGGCCCGCCGGACACTCCTGCCTACTACGCACGAGACGCGTCAAGCTTTTGGCTCGACCTCTGTTTGCAGAAAGTTGTAATCTGCGAAGTGCCCACACCATCAGAAGACTACATAGATTACAAGCTCATTGCCTTGTTCAACATGGGATTAGTCTATCTAGAATCCGGTCGCCATACATGGTTATGGCTCATCATCAATCCTGTTGAGGCAACATTTCTGTCTGATGCTATAGTGCATGATTTCATCGTTTACGCGGTCGACGCACAGATTGACTGCCTATACTGGGGGAATCTATCGTCGTGTAATTGTTCTATCTCATCTCATCTTTACCTTATGAATACGACTGCCTGTTCATTTGTTACAAATTTAGAATGCATAGCATGTCTATAACCACATCATTGCTATATGTTCCTCTCATTTCCTAGATTTTTATGACCATACATGTTATTGTTAGAGTTGATATGCGAATAATTGGCATCTAATGATTGTTAGAATACATATTATGAGCATAACATCATGATTGCTATATGTTACTCTCGTTTACAGGATTCTTATAACAACGCATGTTATTGCTTAGAGTTGATATGAGAACAGTAGTAGTAAGTGCTATGGTAGAATATGAGTAGGCGCTGTCATAGCTGTTTTCCTCTCATTGTTACATGATGTTTGAACCATGACATATTGCTAGAATATGAAAGCCATTGGCTTATTTTTTTAACTTGGGGTATGATTATGGCCACGGCATTGCAATTCTCTGTCTATGATATGTGTCACTGTTATAATAATCTTAATTCCACACATACTCTGAACATGATTGTTTATTTTTGTCCTTTTGGTCTCCAATTTGAATTGTTGCAGCAGACGCAAATTCGCTGGCCTTCGTGATTCCAGGACCTGGAATCATACCAGCCGATGGGTGGTGGTTTATCGCTCTTCAGCTGACGGCGGTCATTTGATGCTCATTCGCACGTACCAAATTGACCAAACCATTACATCAAACCACATGCAGTACAATGCGTGGGGTGTTCGTGAAATTGATGGCTATGGCTGCTTCGTGTTCGAGAAAGATCCTAGCTCCGTTGGGCCAGGCGTATTCAACTGGAGGCGGGTTTACAGCCTCGGCAACCACTCCTTATTCCTCGGGCTCAATTATCCGATCATCCAACCAATCATCAATCATATCACCGGCGATGATTACTGTGCTATGCAACTTCCATTCGCGAGGGGGGCTGTGTTTACACATCATACCATGGGTTTCATGAATCACCATATCCAGAGATTCGTCGACACAGCTTGTTGCCAGATAATCTTCAGTGTGTGAAAGGCATCAAGCTTCCATGCGATGGATGGCTTTTGCAAACCCGACATGCGGCGATGTGGTTCATGCCAACAGCAAATATGCACAACTTGATTCGTGCTGATATCTAGACTAAGCCATGTATTCTACTGCTGTAGCACGACCCTCTTTTGTTGGATATTATGTACTGTTGTTAGTTTGAAGCACTCCTCTGGTTTGAAGGATAGATACCTTCCTGGGATCAAGTGCATCCTAACTCACCTGCGTAGGATGTACTGATAATGATGATGGAGATGCTATGCAGAAGCCATATATATATATATATATATATATATATATATATATATATATATATATATATATATATATATCAGTTAGGCTTCAAGTGCGTACTTGTTAGTTAAACCTATGTATAAATTGTGACACCAAATACGACTAGTAAGTAGTACAGTAGCAGTACTGGTATACGTCGGTCAAATTATTCATCATGTCCACACATTGAATTGACGTGACAACACGCTGCGCGTGAGGTGACACAATAATCCCGACGGCGTGTTCGGGTATTCTGGACTTTAGATTTGGAGTACCACTTATCTGTCGAAATCTTTCATCATTCACTTAAAACAGTCGATTGATCATACATTCAGTACCATATAACTGGAATTACCGATGCAAGTCGAAGAAGGATTGGCCGGTGCTGCCGGCTGGTGTCAAGTTCGATCCCACAGATCAGGAGCTGATCGAGCACCTTGAGGCCAATGTGAGTGCTGACAGCGCGAGATTTCAGTCTCTCATTGATTTGTTCATACCAACCATCGACAGCGAGCACGACATATGCTACACCCAACCTGAGAAACTTCCAGGTAAGACACCGATCGGCCGTCTACTTGCACAAACATATTCCTTTGTTTATAGCTCTATTTTTCTTTTTAGACGCAGACCCGGTGAAGCAATTACAATTTGACAGTTAATAAAAAGTGAAACAAGTGACTGCAACATGCCAAACATGTTATGAAAATGCCAACTAGGTACACTAAAACCTGTATTCCACAATACTACAGGTATCACACTGAGTGGCCTAAGGAAGCATTTCTTCCAGCGCAATTCCAGGGCGTTCAAAAGGGGCACGTGGACGCGTCGCAAGATACAGTCGGAGTGCGGCATGCACGCGATGTGGCACAAGACCGGCAATACCTTGCCGGTGATGGTCAACGGCCGGCAAGACGGGCAGCAAAAAAGGTTCTGGTGCTGCACACCAACAAGAACTTCGACCAGCAGAGGACAACCGGGTGATGCACCAGTACCACCTCGGGGACCTGGAGCAAGAGAAGGAGCGGGAGCTGGTCCTCTGCAAGATTTTCTACCAGACGAACACTAGGGCCAGGAGTAAAAAGATTATAAGATAGTTTGGTATTGGTAGTTGTACTACCTTGTCGTCCGCAAGTTGGTATTGTTGTTAACGATCTTTTGGTATGAACTTGCATTTGCTTCCAACCATCATGCTGAGGGTCGACGTGGATATAAAGTTGAATCATTTGTTTCGAAACGAATATTCAGGCACCTGATTTTTATTTGATGGGTAGCATAAGCACCCGCCGTTCGAATTCCCAGTTCTCCAATTTTTTCGAAACAAGTGCACGCACTTATTATCACGATAAAAAAACAATATCCGTGTTGCATCCCAGTTATCAGTCTGTACTTGCAGAATTCTCTCGTTTATTGAGCACGTATATTGTTTTTTCAGGTCGAGCAAGTTTCAACTGGGCTGTAGACTGCCCAGGGTTGGTTTTGTTTTTAACAGGCCCAGCCCATGACGACAACGGGGCACAAAGATCCAGCAGGTATCTACTGGCCTCTGGCCCGCCAGCGTTAGTTATATTTTGTCTTACAACATCCGCAGGCAGTTTTTCTTACTGAATCAGACACACAGCCCAGTTCTATTTTCCCCTTGAAACACATGTCCTACATCAGTTTTCTAATCTCTAACTATAGTTTTACTAGTTCATATACACATATCATTATATTGAAAACACATAAAATTCCCTTTTCATATTTACATCCTTGTTTTTGTTGTTTTTTCCCACCCAGTGCTGATTTTTTTACCACTGGTTTTCCCTTAAACCAACTCAATTGTCCCACGTCTTATTTGCTTACAAAAACAAAACGATTTTTTTGGCAAATCAAAAAGTTGTTAAAAAATGTTTATCATTTCGGGATTACAACAGTTCGGACTCCACCATAATATGCAAAATAAGAATGAACTTTTTGACCGTGGTCCTGGGCAGAAAATGGGCTGTAATAAGTTACTTAAGAATTAGCAAATGGGCTGCAAATTATAAAAAATAGCAAATGGGCTTTATATTGTCTGCCACAAATTTGGAGGCTGACTTGTGCGCCTACTAAGTGCATGCGTACACAAGGTTTCTCAAAAAAGAAACTTAGTCAACAATTGACTAACGGCAATCGTGCTTCTTCAGTCTCTGATCTTCCTGCCACAGCCGCCCAAACCAGGGCCATCGGAACCGCCTGCTCCCGCCTCCCGTGGCCGGCAGTGCTGTCGGGCAGGCCTCACGGCCCCATCATACTCGCATCCCTAGCCTGTCTATCCCTCTACTCACCCACACCTCCTGTTATTTTCCGGTGACGGCAGCCGAACCAGTCAACCCTCGTACTCTCCACCGCGTTGGCAGCCACTGCCGTGTCTTCCCCGGCTCCGTGTCGTTCCCTTCGTAGGCCTCGCCGTCGTCCACCGCCCTGGTGCTCTCGGCGCGGCGTGGTCAACGATGTCCATCCAACGGCCGTAGTGCTTCTTCAACCTCTGGTCTTCTTGCCCCAGCCGTCGAAAGCAGCGCCGGTCGTGCCGCATGCTCCTGCCTCCCGTGGCCGGCTGTGCTGCCGCGGAGGCCTCACCGTCCCCATACTACTCCCACCACTGGCCAGGCCATCCCTCCACTCACTCACTCCCCCTGTTATTCTGCGGCGACGGCAGCCTCACACCGCAGCCGAACCAGTGAACCCTCGTACTCCTCTCCGCGTGGGCATCCACTCTCGCGTCTTCCCCGGCTCCGCGTCGTCCCCTTCCTAGGCCTCGCCGTCGTCCACCGCCGTGGTGCTCTCGGCGCGGCGTGGTCAATGTGGTCAACGACCGACTTCCATCGGAAGAGTACTGTACGTGGAGAGGCTGACAGCTGGGTCCACGCCAGCCGCAAGGAAGTGCCTCCTTATTACGCACAAAATAATTATTCCTCCACCTGACAGTAGGGACCCACCGGACGGGCCACCAGTATTTCGTGGAAAAAACGTTTCCCCCCTGACTGCTGGGACCCACCGGACGGGCCACCGTATTTCGCGAAAAAAACGTTTGCCCCTGACTGCTGGGACCCACCGGACCGACCACCGTATTTCGCAAAAAAACGTTCCCCCCGCTGTCAGCTCGGACCCACCGGCAGTGCCTCCTTATTACGCACAGAAAAATGAATACTCCCCCTGCTAGCTGGGACCCACCATGGTGGGAGGCTGACTTGTGGGCCTACTAAGTTGACGGGGACGGAGGGCGTTGTCAACATAATCAATATGAACGATTCTAGCTCCAGTGACCGTACGATGTCCATCCAACAGCCGTAGTGCTTCTTCAACCTCTGGTCTTCTTGCTCCAGCCGCCCAAAGCAGCACCGGTTGTGCCGCATGCTCCTGCTTCCCGTGGCCGGCTGTGCTGCCGCGGAGGCCTCAGCGCCCCCTACTATTCCCACCGCTGGCCAGACCCTGCAGCGACGGTAGCCTCACACCGCAGCCGAACCAGTGAACCCTCGTACTCCTCCCCGCGCGGGCTTCCACTGCCGCGTCTTCCCCGACTCCGCGTCGTCCCCTTCCTAGGCCTCGCCGTCGTCCACCGCCGTGGTGCTCTCCGCGCGGCATGGTAACCGTGGTCAAGGAACGACTTCCATCGGAAGAGTACTGTACGTGGAGAGGCTGACAGCTGGGTCCACGGCCACAGCCCAGTTTTTTTGTGATTTGCCAAGTATGTCGCTTTATCAGGCTTGTTGGGCTGCAAATCTTTCAAGACGAGGAGAGCTTTCATTCGGTGGCCGAGAAAATGGCCCATCAGTAATGAGAAATGGGTTGTACATTTTTAAAACACATCAAACCGGCAATTAGTTTCAAATATCTTTTTTTTCATTTCGAGATTTTAAATTACATTAATTTTTATGCATGGAGAATTTGTTGGATTTTATATTGATATACATTTATTTTTAAAATCAGTTTGAATGTGAGTCGAAATTTTGGGATTAAAAACAGTTCGAACCGCACCGAAATATGCAAAATTTCGTATAATTATTTAACCGTGGCCACAATATGGGCTGTAATGCTAACAAAAAGAATATGGGCTCCAAAAAAACCTTAATAATTAGCAAATGGGCTGTAAATTATTAGAAATAATGGCAGATGGGTTGTATGTTGTTTTCCATAGATTTGAGGCTTTCCTAAAAAAAGGTTGACGCACAAGAAGTGACTGTTGGATGGCCATCCAACGACCGTCGTTCTTCTTCAATCTCTGCTCTTCCTGCTCCAGCCGCTCAAACAAGCGCCGGCGGGACTGCCTGCTCCCTCCTCCCCGCGGCCGGCTCTGCTGCCGCGCAGGCCTCACCGCCCCACCGTACTCCCATCGCTGGCCTAGCCATCCCTCTACTCACCCACACCTGCTGTTATTCTCCGGCGACGGCAGACGAACTAGTAAACCCTCGTACAGTCATACTCCCCTCCGCGTGGGAAACAACTGCCGAGTCTTCCCTGCTTCCGTGTCATTCCCTTCCTAGGCCTCTCTGTCGTCCACCGCCCTGGTGCTCTCGGCGCGGCCAGGTCAACGTGGTCAACGACCGACATGCATCTGAAGTGGACTGTACGTGGAGAGGCCGACAGCTGGGTCCACGGCCGCACGCAAGGAAATGCCTCCTTATTACGCACGAAATAATGATTCCTCCACCTGACATCAGGGACCCACCGGAAGGGCCTCTGTATTTCACGAAAAAATGTTACCTCCGCTGACAGCTTGGATCCACCAGCTATATCTACGCACGCAAGGAAGTGCCTCCTTATTACGCACAAAAAAATGAATACTCCCCCTATAAGCTGGGACCCAGTATAGTGGCAGGCTGACTTCTGGGCCTCCTAAGTTGACGGGGACGGAGGGCTTTGTCAACTTAGTCAATATGCATGATTCGAGCTCCAGTGACCGTACGATGTCCATCCAACGGCCGTAGTGCTTCTTCAACCTCTGGTCTTCTTGCTGCAGCCGCCCAAACCAGCGCCGGTCGTGCCTCGTGCTCCTGCCTGCCGTGGCCGGCTGCGATGCGGCGGAGGCCTCACCGCCCCCTACTACTCCCACCGCTGGCCAGGCCATCCCTCTACTCACCCACACCGCCTGTTATTCTGCGGCGATGACAGCCTCACACCGCAGCGAACCAGTGAACCCTCGTACTCCTCTACGCGTGGGCATCCACTGCCGCGTCTTCCCCGGCTCTGCGTCGTCGCCTTCCTAGGCCTCGCCGTCGTCCACCGCCCTGGTGCTCTCAGCACGGCGTGGTCAACGTGGTCAAGGAACGCCTTCCATCAGACGTGGACTGTACGTGGAGAGGCTGACAGCTGGGTCCACGGCCGCAGCAAGGAAGTGCCTCCTTATTATGTGCAAAATAATTATTCCTCCACCTGACAGCGGGGACCCACCGAACGGGCCACCATATTTCATGAAAAAAACGTTTCCCCCCTGACTGCTGGGACCCACCAGCTACACCTTCGCATGCAAGGAAGTGCATCCGGGCAAAAAAAAACGATTCGCCCCCCTGACTGCTGGGACCCACCAGCTACATCTTCGCACGCAAGGAAGTGCCTGACAGTCGGCACCCACCTGGTCGAAGCGTACGTAACGTTGTCATTCTGGTCGTGAACGTGTACAAACATATATACTGGTGGATGTAGAGGCGCGCACGTAGCATGTACAGGTACGTACAGCGGCCAGGCTGCAAGAAAGAAAATACGGCCACGTATGTGTACATACGGGCGGGGTCTTGAACGCCTACTCGCGCATACGTACGGCCAGGGCTCGTGTACATGGCTGGGTCGGAACGGAGAAACAGCGTCGTCGTCGTGTTCATGGGGAGGCAACGGAATGCGTCGTGTTCATGGGGAGGCAACGGAATGCGTCGTGTTCATCGGGAGGCAACGAAACGCGTGGGAGCCAACCGGCTGGGTCGGAACAGAATGCATGGTCGTGTTCATCGGGAGGGCTTGGACGGAACAGGCGATGGAAACGAGGCCTGGCGTACCGCAGAACGGAGGAAACGGACCTCCTACGGTCAAAATGGGGGTCCTGTCGATCGGGAGGGGTGTGGCGTACCGCAAAACGGAGGAAACGGACCTCCTACGTCGAAACGGGGGTCCTGTTGATCGGGAGGGGTGTGGCGTACCGCAAAACGGACGAAACGGACCTCCTACGGTCGAAACGGGGGTCCTGTTCATCGGGAGGGGTGTGGCGTACCGCAAAACGGGACTCCACAGGATATTGTTCATCTCCACCGTCGACCTCCTCCAGCCTCCACGGGCTACCGTTGACCTCCTCCAGCCTCCACGGGCTCCTGTTCATCCAGCCTCCACCGTGCACTACTCCACCGGCTACTGTTCAACCACCCCTCCACCGTCTACTGTTCATCCAGCCCTCCACACCACAGGGTCCTGTTCAACCACCCCTCCACGGGCACCCCTCCACCGTCTACTGTTGATCCAGCCCTCCACACCACAGGGTCCTGTTCAACCACCCCTCCACAGGCACCCCTCCACCGTCTACTATTCATCCAACCCTCCACCACACCACAGGGTCCTGTTCATCTAGAGGCAATGCCACCGCTCACTGTTCATCCAACCCCCCCCCCCGCAACGCTCAGTGTTCATCCCAGAGGCAGCATCGATCGGCTTCAGTTAGCAGCAGTAGCGATGGAATCGCTCAATCGGGTTCGGTTAACAGCCATCGATCGATCGCTCGGGTTCAGTAACGCGTAGCCTGCCGTGCAATCGCTCGGGTTCAGTTAGAGCCCAACGCCTCGCTCGGGTTCAGTTAGAGCCAACGCCTCGCACACACGCGCGTACGTGTACGAGAGAAACGCGCATCGCTCGGCCCCCGACCTCCCACCGTAACCGGGAACTCCCCGAAATTTTCCTCGCCCTCGCTTCTACCACGGTTTTTTCCGTCATGGACGGCCCAAAGAATGTCATGCAGCTGCGTCTCCGGCCCGCCCAGGACGAAAAGCCCATTTTCTGTCATGATTTTTTGTCATAGAATTAGGAGCCCACCATATCTATGATGATACCGGGTTTTGTCACAATTATCGTCATAGAAGTGTCATATGTATGACAGAAAAAAAATTGTTCGGCCCAAAATGTCACGGATGTGTCTTTTTTTTGTAGTGTTGCCATGCCCTTTCAGGGTTGGATGCACAAAATCTTAATGCGAAAGGACGTCACTTTATATTGTCACTTGTGATATGAACCTTTATTATGCTGTCCGTCGCTTTTATTTCTTCCACATCACAAGATCGTATAAAGCTTATTTCCTCCACACAAATCAATCATACATATTTAGAGAGCAATTTTTATTGCTTGCACCGATGACAACTTACTTGAAGGATCTTACTCAATCCATAGGTAGATATGGTGGACTCTCATGACAAAACTGGTTTAAGGGTTTTGGGAAGCACCAGTAGTATCTCTACTTGGTGCAAAGAATTTGGCTAGCATGAGGGGGAAAGGCAAGCTCAACATGTTGGATGATCCATGACAATATACTTTATCTCAGATATAAGAAAACATAACCCATTACGTTGTCTTCCTTGTCCAACATCAACTCTTTAGCATGTCATATTTTAATGAGTGCTCCCAATCATAAAAGATATCCAAGATAGTACATTTATATGTGAAACCTCTCTTTCTTTATTACTTCCTATTAATTGCAACGATGACCAAAGTTATGTTTGTCAACTCTCAACAATTTTTAATCATCATACTCTTCATATGTGAAGTCATTACTCTCAATAAGATCAATATGTTCTCTTTGTTTGTTTTTATTCTTTTTCTCTTTCTTTTATTCCCCCAAGATCATAGCAAGATAATCAAGCCCTTGACTCAACACTAATCTTTATTATATAGCTTACGAACTCGATTACATAGAGAGGTCATAAAGCAAAACTCAAAACTAGATCATGCCAAAACTTTATTCTACTAGATCAAGATATTACTAAAAGGATCGAACTAAGAAAAAGGTAAAGAAAGGAGATGTGGTTGTGATACGATACCGGGGCACCACCCCCAAGCTTGGCAGTTGCCAAGGGGAGTGCCCATACCCATGTGATTATGTCTCCTTTGTTGGTGAAGAGGATGGTGGTGATGATGGGTAGTCGCACATCGAGCGTAAGAGATCCTCCAGCTTGCGGATAATGCCCTTGAGTGCAACAATAGGCTCCTTCAACAAAATATTTTCACGTGTGAGATACTTGTTTTGTATACGAGCTAGCTCAATCATCTTGAAAGCTTCGATCTCAGTTGGGTAAGAAGATTGTGATCATGTTGAAGGATGTCTTCTGTTGCCGGAACTTGGTCCTCTGTGGCCTTCTTGATCCCTTCACCCTTATTGATCTCCATGGGTTCTACCCTCTTCAGCTCTATCTTCATTAGCCAAGCATCATTGTCACCTTTGTTGGAGGAGGGGGACGACATGATGCCTGGCCTTGACAACCCTGACAGAAAACAGCTCGAAACAAGAACAGAGGACAATTGCGTGATACAGGAGTCAAAACCTTCGGGAGATTATATAATGAATTTTTACCGACCAAAATACGTATCGTGCAAGAAAACGGAGTCCGGAGAGCGCACGAGGTGCCCACGAGGCAGGGGGCGCGCCCAGTAGGGTAGGGCGCGCCCTCCACCCTCGTGGAGCCCTCGTGTCCTTCCCGGACTGCTTCTTATTTTTCTATTTTTCTAAATATTCCAAAACGGAGAAAAATTGCCTTTAGAACTGTTTTGGAGTCGGTTTACTTACCGTACCACGTACCTCTTCCTTTTCGGAGTCTGAAACATTCCGGAAAGTGTCCCTTATGTATTCCTCCGGCGTTATGGTTTCAATAACATTGGTTTCCACATTTATAGGATTACCTGAGATATAATGTTTAATTCTTTGACCCTTCACAACCTTCGGATTTGTGCCTTCGAAGTTATTGATTTTTATGGCACCGGAACGATAGACCTCCTCGATAACGTAAGGGCCTTCCCATTTACAGAGAAGTTTTCCTGCAAAAAATCTTAAACGAGAGTTGTATAGCAATACATAATCACCTACATTAAACTCACGCTTTTGTATTCTTTTATCATGCCATCTTTTAACTTTTACTTTAAACAACTTAGCATTCTCATAGGCTTGGGTTCTCCATTCATCAAGTGAGCTAATGTCAAATAACCTCTTCTCACCGGCAAGTTTGAAATCATAGTTGAGCTCTTTAATAGCCCAATATGCCTTATGTTCTAGTTCGAGAGGTAAGTGACATGCTTTTCCATAAACCATTTTATACGGAGACATACCCATAGGATTTTTATATGTAGTTCTATAAGCCCATAATGCATCATCAAGTTTCTTGGACCAATTCTTTCTAGATCTGTTAACAGTCTTTTGCAAAATTAATTTGAGCTCTCTATTACTCAATTCTACTTGACCACTAGACTGTGGGTGATAAGGAGATGCAATTCTATGATTAACATCATATTTAGCAAGCATTTTTTGAATAGCACCATGAATAAAATGTGAATCACCATCAGTCACTAAATATCTAGGGACTCCAAACCTCGGGAAAATAACTTCTTTAAGCATTTTAATAGATGTGTTATGATCAGCACTACTAGTTGGAATAGCTTCTACCCACTTAGTAACGTAATCAACAGCAACTAAAATATGTGTATATCCATTAGAGGCAGGAAACGGTCCCATATAATCAAAGCCCCAAACATCAAATGGTTCAATAAAAAGTGAATAGTTCATAAGCATTTCTTGACGTCTACTAATATTACCAATTCTTTGACATTCATCACAAGATAGGACAAACTTACGGGCATCCTTGAAGAGAGTAGGCCAATAAAAACCGGATTGCAATACCTTATGTGCAGTTCTATCTCCAGCGTGGTGTCCTCCATAAGCCTCAGAGTGACACTTGCGTAGGATCTGTTCCTGTACATGCTCAGGTACACAACGTCTAATAACACCATCTACTCCTTCTTTATAAAGATGTGGGTCATCCCAAAAGTAATGTCTCAAATCATAGAAAAACTTTTTTCTTTTGCCGGTATGTGAAACAAGGTGGTATAAATTTAACAACGATGTAATTAGCATAATGAGCATACCATGGAGCAGTAAAAGAAGTATTTATGACATTTAATTGCTCATCAGGAAAGCTATCATCAATAGGTAGTGGGTCATCAAGAACATTTTCTAACCTAGACAAATTGTCTGCAACGGGGTTCTCAGCTCCCTTTCTATCAATAATATGCAAATCAAATTCTTGTAGGAAGAGAACCCATCTAATAAGTCTAGGTTTAGCATCTTTCTTTTCCATAAGATATTTAATAGCAGCATGATCCGTGTGAATAGTTACTTTAGAATCAACAATATAAGATCTGAACTTATCACACGCAAATACGACTGCTAAGAATTCCTTTTCAGTAGTAGCATAATTTCTTTGAGCATTGTCTAGAGTCTTACTAGCATATTGAATAACATTTAATTTCTTATCGACTCTTTACCCTAGAACAGCACCTACAACATAATCACTGGCATCACACATAATTTCAAAGGGTAAATTCCAATCAGGTGGTTGAACGATAGGTGCAGAAATCAATGCTTTCTTAAGTATTTCAAATGCTTCTACACAATCATCATCAAAGACAAATGGTATATCTTCTTGTAATAAATTAGTCAGAGGCCGAGAAATTTTTGAGAAGTCCTTAATGAACCTCCTATAAAAACCGGCGTGACCAAGGAAACTCTTATACCTTTGATGTCCTTGCGACATGGCATCTTTTCAATAGCATCAACCTTGGCTTTATCAACTTCAATACCTCTTTCAGAAACTTTATGCCCCAAGACAATACCTTCATTAACCATAAAGTGGCACTTTTCCCAATTCAAGACAAGGTTAGTTTCTTCACATCTCTACAAAACTCGATCAAGGTTGCTCAAGCAATCGTCAAAAGAGGATCCATAAATGGAGAAGTCGTCCATGAAAACCTCACAAATCTTTTCACAAAAGTCAGAGAATATAGCCATCATGCATCTTTGAAAGGTAGCAGGTGCATTACATAAACCAAAAGGCATACGTCTATAAGCAAAAGTATCGAAAGGGCAAGTAAAAGTGGTCTTTCATTGATCATCGGCTGACACAGGTATTTGAGAGAAACCAGAATAACCATCTAGAAAGCAAAAATGTGTATGTTTGGATAATCTTTCTAGCATTTGATCGATAAAAGGCAAGGGGTAATGATCCTTTTAGTAGCTTTATTTAATTGGCGGAAATCAATTACAATCCTATAACCTGTAATAATTCTTTGCGGGATCAATTCATCTTTATCATTAGGAACGACAGTAATACCTCCCTTCTTAGGGACACAATGGACAGGACTTACCCACTACCTATCAGCAACGGGATAAATAATACCCGCCTCAAGAAGCTTTAGTATTTCCTTTCTTACCACTTCTTTCATCTTAGGATTCAGCCGTCGTTGGTGATCACGAACTGGTTTGGCATCTTTCTCCAAATTTATTTTGTGTTCACATAGAGTGGGACTGATGCCCTTAAGATCATCAAGAGTATATCCAATAGCAGCACGGTGCTTCTTCAGAGTTTTCAATAATCTCTCTTCTTCATGCTCTGAAAGGTTAGCACTAATAATAACAGGATATATCTTTTTCTCATCAAGATAAGCATATTTAAGTGTACCAGGCAACGGTTTAAGCTCAAACACTGGATCACCCTTGGGTGGAGGAGGATCCCCTAGGATTTCAACAGGCAAATTGTGTTTCAGGATAGGTTCCTGTTTAAAGAATACTTCATCTATTTCCCTTCTTTCATTCATAAACATATCATTTTCATGGTCTAGCAAATATTGTTCTAAAGGATCACTAGGAGGTACGGCAATTGAAGCAAGACCAATAATTTCATCCTTACTAGGCAATTCCTCTTCACGGTGTTGTCTACTAAATTTAGAGAAATTAAACTCATGAGACATATCACCCAAACCAATAGTAACAACATCCTTTTCGCAGTCTATCTTAGCATTAACAGTGTTCAAGAAGGGTCTACCAAATATAATGGGACAAAAGCTATCTTGTGGGGAACCAAGAACAAGAAAATCAGCAGGATATTTAGTTTTCCCACACAAGACTTCAACATCTCTAACAATTCCAATGGGTGATATGGTATCTCTATTGGCAAGCTTGATGGTAACATCAATATCTTCTATCTCAGCAGGTGCAATATCATGCATAATTTCTTTGTATAAGTCATGAGGTATACACTAGCACCAGCACCCATATCACATAAGCCATGACAGGTCTATGTTTATCTTTAGCACAAGGTTTGGCAATTCTAGCAGTTTCATCATGGAAATGAATAACATGCCCATCAATATTATCAGACAAGAGATCTTTAACAATAGTATTATTAGGTTCAACTTTAATTTGCTCAGGAGGTGTGTAAGTTCTAATATTGCTTTCCACAGTTGAAGCTTTAGGATGATCCTTTATCCTAACAGGGAAAGGTGGTTTCTCGACATAAGTAGTAGGAACAATAGGATCATTATAAGTGATGGTCTTTTCTTCAACTTTAATAGGTGCAGCTACTTTTACTTCTATGGGAGGATGATATTTAAACTACTTCTCCTTAGGGAGATCAATATGAGCAGCGAAAGATTCACAGAAAGAAGCTACTATCTCAGAGTCAAGTCCATATTTAGTGCTAAATTTACGGAAAACATCGGTATCCATAAAAGATTTAACACAATCAAACTTAGGTGTCATACCTGACTCCTTACCTTCGTCGAGATCCCAATCTACAGTGTTGCGTTTAATTCTATCCAATAAATCCCATTTGAATTCAATAGTCTTCATCATAAAAGAGCCAGCACAAGAAGTATCGAGCATGGTGCGATTGTTATCAGAAAGCCGAGCATAAAAATTTTGAATAATCATTTCTCTTGAGAGCTCATGATTGGGGCATGAATATAACATTGATTTAAGCCTCCCCCAAGCTTGAGCGATGCTTTCTCCTTCGTGAGGCCAAAAATTATATATATAATTGCGATCACGATGAACAAGATGCATAGGATAAAACTTCTGATGAAATTCCAATTTCAATCATTTGTAGTTCCATGACCCCGTATCATCACATAGCCTATACCATGTCAATGCATCTCCCTTCAAAGATAAAAGGAAGACCTTCTTCTTAATAACATCACCGGGCACACCTGCAAGCTTAAATAATCCACAAACTTCATCCACATATATTAGGTGCTCATCAGGATGCTTTGTTCCATCTCCTGCAAAAGGATTAGCTAGGAGTTTTTCCAACATACCTGAAGGAATTTCAAAGTAGACATTTTCATCTTCAGTAGGTTCAGTAGGTTGAGGAACAACTCTTTGCTCTACTGGTCGGGGTGAAGATACCCCAAACAAGCCCCTCAGAGGATTACTTTCCATAGTAACAAGTGACAGTAAATTTCAGCACACTATATAAATTTTTCCTTACCAAATTCCACCTACCAAAGGCGCTTTACTCCCCGGCAACGGTGCCAGAAAATAATCTTGATGACCCACAAGTATTGGGGATCTATCCTAGTCCTTTCGATAAGTAAGAGTGTCGAACCCAACGAGGAGCAGAAGGAAATGATAAGCGGTTTTCAGCAAGGTATTCTCTGCAAGCACTGAAATTATAGGTAACAGATAGTTTTGCGATAGGATAATTTGTAACGAGCAACAAGTAACAAAAGTAAATAAAGTGCAGCAAGGTGGCCCAATCCTTTTTGTAGCAAAGGACAAGCCTGGACAAACTCTTATATAAAGAAAAGTGCTCCCGAGGACACATGGGAATTATTGTCAAGCTAGTTTTCATCACGTTCATATGATTCGCGTTCGGTACTTTGATAATTTGATATGTGGGTGGACCGGTGCTTGGGTGCTGTACTTACTTGAACAAGCATCCCACTTATGATTAACCTCTATTGCAAGCATCCGCAACTACAACAAAAGTATTAAGGTAAACCTAACCATAGCATGAAACATATGGATCCAAATCAGCCCCTTACGAAGCAACGCATAAACTAGGGTTTAAGCTTCTGTCACTCTAGCAACCCATCATCTACTTATTACTTCCCAATGCCTTCCTCTAGGACCAAATAATGGTGAAGTGTTATGTAGTCGACGTTCACATAACACCACTAGAGGATAGACAACATACATCTCATCAAAATATCGAACGAATAACAAATTCACATGACTACTAATAGCAAGACTTCTCCCATGTCCTCAGGAACAAACGTAACTACTCACAAAGCATATTCATGTTCATAATCAGAGGAGTATTAATATGCATATAGGATCTGAACATATGATCTTCCACCAAATAAACCAACTAGCATCAACTACAAGGAGTAATCAACACTACTAGCAACCTACAGGTACCAATCCCAGACTTAGAGACAAGAATTGGATACAAGAGATAACTAGGGTTTGAGAGCAGATGGTGCTGGTGAAGATGTTGATGGAGATTGCCCTCTCCCGATGAGAGGAGCATTGGTGATGACGATGGCGAGAATTTCCCCCTCCCGGAGGGAAGTGTCCCCAGCAGAACAGCTCTGCCGGAGCCCTAGATTGGTTCCGCCAAGGTTCCGCCTCGTGGCTGCGGAGTCTCGTCCCGAAAGCTTGCTTATGATTTTTCTTTGGATGAAAGACTTCATATAGCAGAAGATGGACACCGGAGGGCCAACAGGGGGCCCACGAGGCAGGGGGGCGCGCCCAGGGGGGTAGGGCGCGCCCCCACCCTCGTGGACAGGTGGAGGCCCCCCTGACGTATTTCTTCCGCTCATTATTTTTTATTATTTCCAAAAATAACTTTCGTGGAGTTTCAGGACTTTTGGAGTTGTGCGGAATAGGTCTCTAATATTTGCTCCTTTTCCAGCCCAGAATTCCAGCTGCCGGCATTCTCCCTCCTTATGTAATCCTTGTAAAATAAGAGAGAATAGGCATAAGTATTGTGACATAATGTGTAATAACAGCGCATAATGCAATAAATATCGATATAAAAGCATGATGCAAAATGGACGTATCAGCGGGCGAGATCAAATTCAGACCGGCCCCACCGTCAACCAGCACTTTGGTCACCTTGAGGTTGCGTATTGTTGGTGAAACCAACAACGGCAAACACCCGACCGCAATTGTGCGGTCAGGGTGATCCTCGGTGTAAAAAACGATGGGCGTGTGGGACCATTTCAGTGGCTTCTGGGCATCGAACGACGGCTCCGCCGCAGTGACCTCACGCGCCCACTGCTTCAGCTGGAGGTGTGAGGTGTGCAACAAGGCGCCACCGTCGACGCACATAGCCTCTGTAGCCTTCTGGAACTCGTGCTCGCCGGACTCGTCGTCCTCGTCGTGATCATCATTCTCCTCTTTCTTGTCGCGGCCCCGACCGGGCCTCTCTTGTTGGTTATATTTGTCGCGGCGACCCCCTTGGCCGCCACGCTTCTTGCCGGATCCCTCAGCACCATCCTGACCCTTCTCCTTGTCTCGCCTTTCATATTCAGCCTTCTGCTTCTCTGCAAGCAGCTCAACTTGTCGGCAGTTCTGGAGGTCATGGCCCTTGGTGCGGTGGATCTTGCAGTACTGCTTGTCGGAGCCTCCTGGCTTGCCGGCGGCCGCTAGGGCCAAGCAGGCGGCACACCCGGCAACCTCCTTGCCGGGGTCGTCAGCCTTGACCTTTTTAGCAGCGCCGAGCTCGCCGGATCCCTCAACGGCAAGCACAGTCTTGCCCTTGCACTTCCTGTTGTGGCGCCGGCCTTTCTTTGTCAGTGCGGCGGTGTCTTCGTCTGTGGAGTCGGTTTCCGCACCGGCGTCCTCGCCGTGGTACTTCCTCCCCTCTTCAGCTCGAGCACATCTATCGGCCAGAACATAAAGTTCGGCCACACCTTTGACCTTGTTCATCGCCAACTCTTCATGCATCTTGCGGTTGCGCACATTCTGATGGAATGCGCTGATAACGGCGGCGGGAAGAACATCTAGGATATTGTACTGCACCCGGCTGAACCTCTGTATGTACTTGCGCAGGTTACCTTCTTTCTGGGGGATGATATGCAAATCGCTTGCCTGGGCATGAGCTTGGTGGCCTCCAGTGAAGGCGCCAACAAACTCATGACACAAATCCGACCAAGAAGAAATGGAATCCACTGGCAACTGCATCAACCATGACTTAACGTTGGGTTTGAGTGCCAGCGGGAAGTAATTGGCAAGCACCTTGTCGTCGCGAGCTCCACCAGCTTGCATCGCGATGATGTAGATGCTGAGGAACTCCGACGGGTGGGTCTTGCCGTTGTACTTCTCACCAACATCGGGCTTGAACGTGCGGTGGGAGGGCCACTGATACGTCTCCAACGTATCTATAATTTTTGATTGTTCCATGCTATTATATTATCTGTTTTGGATGTTTATGGGCTTTATTAAACACTTTTATATTATTTTTGGACTAACCTATTAACCAAGAGCCCAGTGCCAGTTCCTGTTTTTTTCCCTTGTTTCAGTGTTTCGAAGAAAAGGAATATCAAACGGAGTCGAAACGGAATGAAACCTTCTGGAGAAATTATTTTTGGAAGGACAGCTACCCGATAGACTTGGAGTGCACGTCAGGAAAGAAACGAGGGAGCCACGTGGTAGGGGGGCGCGCCCTCCACCCTCGTGGGCCCCTCGTGGCTCCCCTGACGTACTTCTTCCGCCTATATATCTCCATATACCCTAAAAACTTCGGGGAACAGGATAGATCGGGAGTTCCGCCGCCGCAAGCCTCTGTAGCCACCAAAAACCAATCGGGACCATGTTCCGGCACCCTGCCGGAGGGGCGGAACCCTCACCGCTGGCCATCTTCATCATCCCGGCGCTCTTCATGACGAGGAGGGAGTAGTTCACCCTAGGGGCTGAGGGTATGTACCAGTAGCTATGTGTTTGATCTCTCTCTCGCTCATGTTCTTGATTTGGCACGATCTTGATGTATCGCGAGCTTTGCTATTATAGTTGGATCTTATGTTGCTTCTCCCCCTCTACTCTCTTGTAATGGATTGAGTTTTCCCTTTGAAGTAATCTTATCGGATTGAGTCTTTAATGATTTGAGAACACTTGATGTATGTCTTGCCGTGCGTATCTATGGTGACAATGGGATATCACGTGATTCACTTGATGTATGTTTTGGTGATCAACTTGCGGGTTCCGCCCATGAACTTATGCATAGGGGTTGGCACACGTTTTCGTCTTGATTCTCCGATAGAAACTTTGGGGCACTCTTTGAGGTTCTATGTGTTGGTTGAATAGATGAATCTGAGATTGTGTGATGCATATCGTATAATCATACCCACGGATACTTGAGGTGACATTGGAATATCTAGGTGACATTAGGGTTTTGGTTGATTTGTGTCTTAAGGTGTTATTCTAGTACGAACTCTAGGGCTGTTTGTGACACTTATAGGAATAGCCCAACGGATTGACTGGAAAGAATAACTTTGAGGTGGTTTCGTACCCTACCATAATCTCTTCGTTTGTTCTCCGCTATTAGTGACTTTGGAGTGACTCTTTGTTGCATGGTGAGGGATAGTTATATGATCCAATTATGTTATTATTGTTGAGAGGACTTGCACTAGGGAAAGTATGAACCCTAGGCCTTGTTTCCTATAGCATTGCAATACCGTTTACGCTCACTTTTACCACTTGTTACCTTGCTGTTTTTATATTTTCAGATTACAAAAACCTATATCTACCATCCATGTTGCACTTGTATCACCATCTCTTCGCCGAACTAGTGCACCTATACAATTTTTCATTGTATTGGGTGTGTTGGGGACACTAGAGACTCTTTGTTATTTGGTTGCAGGGTTGTTTGAGAGAGACCATCTTCATCCTACACCTCCCACAGATTGATAAACTTTAGGTCATCCACTTGAGGGAAATTTGCTACTGTCCTACAAACCTCTGCACCTGGAGGCCCAACAACGTCTACAAGAAGAAGGTTGTGTAGTAGACATCAAGCAGTTTCTGGCGCCGTTGCCGGGGAGGTGAGTGCTTGAAGGTATATCTTTAGATCTTGCAATCGAATCTTTTTGTTTCTTGTTTTGTCACTAGTTTAGTCTATAAAAGAAAACTACATAAAAATGGAATTGAGTTTGTCTCATACGCTCCATCTTTTTAATATCTTTCGTGAGAATAAGGATTCCGATAATTGTGCTCAATTGCTAGAGGAAGAATGCATTAAAATGTTTGGCACTAAATCTTTGAATGATGAGCAAGATTGCAATGTTGTTAGTATGAATTTTATGAATATCCATGATGCTAATGATATGCAAAGCCACAAGTTTGGGGAAGCTATGTTTGATGAATATGATATTTTTAGTCCCCCAAGTTTTGATGAGCAAATTAACTATGATGAAAGCATGCCTCCTATCTATGATGATTATTGTGATGACACGTATGCTCTAAAGAATAATGATAACCATGAAACTTGTCATCTTGATCTTAATTTTCAATCATATGATAGTTATTTTCTTGAGTTTGCTCCCACTACTATTGAAGAGAAGAATTTTCCTTATGTGGAGAGTAGTAAAATTTCTATGCAAGGTCATGAAAAGAATGCTTTAGGTGCTGGCTATATTGTTGAATTCATTCATGATTCTACTGAAAATTATATATGCTTGTAGGAATTGCAATAATATCAAGTTTCCTCTCTATGTGCTTAAAGTTTTGAAGTTATGCTTGTTTTACCTTCCTATGCAAGTTGATTCTTGTTCCCATAAGTTGTTTGCTCAAAAAATCCCTATGCATAGGAAGTGTGTTAGACTTAAATGTGCTAGTCATATTATTCATGATGCTCTCTTTATGTTTCAATTCTTATCTTTTATGTGAGCATCATTGAAATCATCATGCCTAGCTAGGGGCATTAAACGTTAGCGCTTGTTGGCAGGCAACCCAATTTTATTTTAGTTTCTTGCTTTTTGCTTCTGTTTAGTAATAAATAATCCATCTAGCTTCTGTTTAGATGTGGTTTTATGTTTTAATTAGTGTTTGTGCCAAGTAGAACCTTTGGGAAGACTTGGGTGGAGTCTTTATGATCATGCTGTAAAAAAAAACAGAAACTTTAGCGCTCACGATATTAGCTAAAACCTTTTACTGGAGAGTGATATTTAGTTGATTCTTTTTGCAGATGATTACTAGACAAATTCCTCAGGTCCACCAATTTATTTTAGAATTTTTGGAGTTCCAGAAGTTTGCGTTAGTTACAGATTACTAAAGACTGTTCAGCTTTTGACAGATTCTGTTTTTCATGTGTTGTTTGCTTATTTTGATGAATATATGGCTAGTAAAATAGTTTATAAACCATAGAGAATTTTGAATACAGTAGGTTTAACACCAATATAAATAAAAAATGAGTTCATTACAGTTACTTGAAGTGGTGTTTTGTTTTCTTTCGGTAGCGGAGCTCACGAGTTTTCTGTTAAGTTTTGTGTTGTGAAGTTTTGAAGTTTTGGGTAAAGATCGATGGCCTATGGAATAAGGAGTGGCAAGAGCCTAAGCTTGGGGATGCCCCGGAAGGCATCCCCTCTTTCGTCTTTGTTCATCGGTAACTTTACTTGGAGCTATATTTTTATTCACCACATGATATGTGTTTTGCTTGGAGCGTCATTTTAGTTCCTTTAGCTTTGCTTGCTGTTTGAATAAAATACCAAGATCTGAAATTCTTAAATGTTAGAGAGTCTTCACATAGTTGAATAATTATTCGACTACTCATTGATCTTCACTTATATCTTTCGGAGTAGTTTGACATTTGCTCTAGTGCTTCACTTATATCTTTTTAGAGCACGGCGGTGGTTATATTTTGAAGAAATAGATGAACTCTCATGCTTCACTTATATTATTTTGAGAGTCTTAAATAGCATGGTAATTTGTTTAATCCTAATATGCTAGGTATTCAAGAATAGTAAAAACTTTCTTATGAGTGTGTTGAATACTAAGAGAAGTTTGATGCTTGATGATTGTTTTGAGATATGGAGGTAGTAATATTAGAGTCATGCTAGTTGGGTAGTTGTGAATTTGAGAAATACTTGTGTTAAAGTTTGTGATTCCCGTAGCATGCACGTATGGTGAACCGTTATGTGATGAAGTCGGAGCATAATTTATTTATTGATTGTCTTCCTTATGAGTGGCGGTCGGGGACGGGCGATGGTCTTTTCCTACCAATCTATCCCCCTAGGAGCATGCGCGTAATACTTTGCTTTGATAACTTGTAGATTTTTGCAATAAGTATATGAGTTCTTTATGACTAATGTTGAGTCCATGGATTATACGCACTTTTCCTCCTTCCACTATTGCTAGCCTCTCTAATACCGCGCACTTTTCGCCGCTATCATACACCCACCATATGTCTTCCTCAAAACAGCCACCATACCTACCTATCATGGCATTTCCATAGCCATTCCGAGATATATTGCCATGCAACTTTCCATCGTTCTGTTTATTATGACACGATCCATCATTGTCATATTGCTTTGCATGATCATGTAGTTGACATCATATTTGTGGCAAAGCCACCGTTCATTATTTTCATACATGTCACTCTTGATTCATTGCATATCCCGGTACACCGCCGGAGGTATTCATATAGAGTCATATTTTGTTCTAAGTATCGAGTTGTAATTCTTGAGTTGTAAGTAAATAAAAGTGTGATGATCATCATTATTAGAGCATTGTCCCAGTGAGGAAAGGATGATGGAGACCATGATTCCCCCACAAGTCGGGATGAGACTCCGGACTAAAAAAAAGAGGCCATAAAAAAAGGAAAAAGGCCCAAACAAAAAATGAGAGAAAAAGAGAGAAGGGACAATGTTACTATCCTTTTACCACACTTGTGCTTCAAAGTAGCACCATAATCTTCATGATAAAGAGTCTCTTGTTTTGTCACTTTCATACATTAGTGGGAATTTTTCATTATAGAACTTGGCTTGTATATTCCAATGACGGGCTTCCTCAAAATGCCCTAGGTCTTCGTGAGCAAGCGAGTTGGATGCACACCCACTTAGTTTCTTTTGTTGAGCTTTCATACACTTATAGCTCTAGTGCATCCGTTGCATGGCAATCCCTACTCACTCACATTGATATCTATTGATGGGCATCTCCATAGCCCGTTGATACGCCTAGTTGATGTGAGACTATCTTCTCCTTTTTTGTCTTCTTCACAACCACCATTCTATTCCACATATAGCGGTATGTCCATGGCTCACGCTCATGTATTGCGTGAAGATTGAAAAAGTTTGAGAATGTCAAAAGTATGAAACAATTGCTTGGCTTGTCATCGGGGTTGTGCATGATTTAAATACTTTGTGTGGTGAAGATAGAGCATAGCCAGAATATATGATTTTGTAGGGATAACTTTCTTTGGCCATGTTATTTTGAGAAGACATGATTGCTTTGTTAGTATGCGTGAAGTATTATTATTCTTATTTCAATATTAAACTTTTGTCTTGAATCTTTCGGATCCGAATATTCATACCACAATTAAGAAGAATTACATTGAAATTATGCCAAGTAGCATTCCACATCAAAAATTCCGTTTTTATCATTTACCTACTCGAGGACGAGCAGGAATTAAGCTTGGGGATGCTGATACGTCTCCAACGTATCTATAATTTTTGATTGTTCCATGCTATTATATTATCTGTTTTCGATGTTTATGGGCTTTATTAAACACTTTTATATTATTTTTGGACTAACCTACTAACCCAGAGCCCAGTGCCAGTTCCTGTTTTTTCCCTTGTTTCAGTGTTTCGAAGAAAAGGAATATCAAACGGAGTCGAAATAGAATGAAACCTTCTGGAGAAATTATTTTTGGAAGGAAAGCTACCCGATAGACTTGGAGTGCACTTCAGGAAAGAAATGAGGGAGCCACGAGGTAGGGGGGGCGCGCCCTCCACCCTCGTGGCTCCCCTGACGTACTTCTTCCGCCTATATATCTCCTTATACCCTAAAAACTTCGGGGAACAGGATAGATCGGGAGTTCCGCCACCGCAAGCCTCTGTAGCCACCAAAAACCAATCAGGGCCCTGTTCCGGCACCCTGCCGGAGGGGGGGAACCCTCACCGGTGGCCATCTTCATCATCCCGGCGCTCTTCATGATGAGGAGGGAGTAGTTCACCCTCGGGGGTGAGGGTATGTACCAGTAGCTATGTGTTTGATCTCTCTCTCTCGTGTTCTTGATTTGGCACGATCTTGATGTATCGCGAGCTTTGCTATTATAGTTGGATCTTATGTGACTTCTCCCCCTCTACTCTCTTGTAATGGATTGAGTTTTCCCTTTGAAGTAATCTTATCGGATTGAGTCTTTAATGATTTGAGAACACTTGATGTATGTCTTGCCGTGCGTATCTGTGGTGACAATGGGATATCACGTGATTCACTTGATGTATGTTTTGGTGATCAACTTGCGGGTTCCGCCCATGAACTTATGCATAGGGGTTGGCACACGTTTTCGTCTTGATTCTCCGGTAGAAACTTTGGGGCACTCTTTGAGGTTCTATGTGTTGGTTGAATAGATGAATCTGAGATTGTGTGATGCATATTGTATAATCATACCCACGGATACTTGAGGTGACATTGGAGTATCTAGGTGACATTAGGGTTTTGGTTGATTTGTGTCTTAAGGTGTTATTCTAGTACGAACTCTAGTGTTGTTTGTGACACTTATAGGAATAGCCCAACGGATTGATTGGAAAGTATAACTTTGAGGTGGTTTCGTACCCTACCATAATCTCTTCGTTTGTTCTCTGCTATTAGTGACTTTGGAGTGACTCTTTGTTGCATGTTGAGGGATAGTTATATGATCCAATTATGTTATTATTGTTGAGAGAACTTGCACTAGTGAAAGTATGAACCCTAGGCCTTGTTTCCTAGCATTGCAATACCGTTTACGCTCACTTTTACCACTTATTACCTTGCTGTTTTTATATTTTCAGATTACAAAAACCTATATCTACCATCCATATTGCACTTGTATCACCATCTCTTCGCCGAACTAGTGCACCTATACAATTTATCATTGTATTGGGTGTGTTGGGGACACAAGAGACTCTTTGTTATTTGGTTGCAGGGTTGTTTGAGAGAGACCATCTTCATCCTACGCCTCCCACAGATTGATAAACTTTAGGTCATCCACTTGAGGGAAATTTGCTACTGTCCTGCAAACCTCTGCACTTGGAGGCCCAACAACGTCTACAAGAAGAAAGTTGCGTAGTAGACATCAGCCACTGGAACTGCCGCGACTCTCGGGTATAGGCTGGACAACAAACCTCGTAAGGCAGGTCGCCGGGGCCCCCCGGCGCCGGGTGGTCCATAGTAGGCCCCGCACGCCGATCTGACTGATGGCGCGTCTCCCGTCGTCGTTCGATGGTAGGTCGAGCGTCTTCCTGGGCCCGTTCTCGAAGGACTTGACATTGGTCGCGGCGTGTTCGCGGGTCAGACAACGCTGTGGATACGTTGTCACCGACGTCGGGTCGACGGGCCGGTGGCTGTTGTCGCGGCCGCGGGGGGGGGGAGAGTTCACCGTGGTCGTAGCGTCTCTGGTCCTTCCACCGCCGGCATGCACCGGCTCGTCAGGACGCTAGTGCGAGGGTCCCGTTGGGAGCGGCTCGTCTTTGTTGGCGAAGCTGACAAGGCTTCGGATGGTGGCTCTCCACTCGTCGAGCTTCTCCGCAGCAGGGGGGAGTCGAGGAGCAGCTATACGCGCGCCAGCGCTTCTGCTGGCGTAGGCGGCGGCAAGATCTGCGTAGACCGTGACGCGCTCCGACTTCTAACCGGGTTAGAAGGGGCTCTGTCGCGGTCTCGCGGTCGCACGTCGCCTGCACCGGCGTCTGAGCACGCACGCTGGCCTGGTTCGTCATGTGAGTGGCGCACAGGGCTCTTTCCGTGGCGGTGCCCAGGGGGCTCCGTCATCGCGGTGTTGCTCATCGCGCGCGGCCTGGGAAGGGCGCGGCGCGGGCGCCGTCTGGGGTGCCGTAGAGGCTGCTGCGCCGCCCGTGGGTAGCAGGGCCCCGCCCCCGGTCCCAGCGGCGCGTGGCTCGTCATCTCGAATTCGCCGCTTGTTGCCTTCCAATTTGATTGGAGTACATTTCGTTTTGAGATAGGATTTCTTCGACGACGGAGGCGGAAGACACGGCGGCTGCGGAAACAATGGACTGCAAGGGTTCATCGCCTCTATCTTCATCCCCTCAACCTTCACCCCACCACTATTTTTTATTTGCATCGCTAGGCTTCACCGCTAGGGTTCAATTAGAATGCCAAGTTAGTGTAGTTTTCAAGTTCATCTCTAGGGTTCAATTAGAATGCCATGTTAGTGTAGTTGACAAGTTCATCGCTAGGGTTCAATTAGAATGCCAAGTTAGTGTAGTTGACGAGTTCATCAGTAGGGTTCAATTACAACTACAATTGACAAAATTATGCTATGCCAAGTCAGTGTACTCTACATTTTTAGTAGAAACTAACAATTAAATAGCAAGTGATCAGTGTACTTGACTTCTTCTTTTATGAAAGATCAGCTTGGAGTTGTTTTCATTAATGTTGAAAGATCAAGTCCAGAATGGTTACAAAGCGGTACCATTGCTCAAGTCTGCTGGAATGGTGTATGTAGTTTGGTCCTAAATCATAATTGGATAGCACATGTTTTGATCATGTTCTTTGAGTCCGGAGGTTCTTGCCATAGGTAACTTCATAGTTGCATAACTATGTTCTCATAATTAAGGGGTTGTTTGGTTCACAACACAGGTTATCAAGCCAAAGTTTGACGGCCACACTTTACTTGCCATATGTTTGGTTTTTGCCACACTTTGGCTTGCCACACTTTATTGCCCCTATGGCCCATTTGTCACAAAGACAATTTTTTGCCAACTTTTGCCAAAGTTTGACGTCCAATTTTTCAACCACACTTTTGTGGCTTGCCATACTTTTGTGGCTGGTCACACTTTGACTTGGCAGAATTAGTCTCCAACCAAACAGACCCAAGTAACACCTTTATCAACTATGCTTGAGTCTAGTTATTACGCTATACTCAGTCAAGGGAAAAAACTAATATACTCGTCATCCAATGTCCAATGTGACTTGTGTCGATATATACCACACTTCATCCATATGATATTGTGAAGATATCGAAAGTGTTATATTGTTGTTGTCCAAATCTAGTTATGCACATGTCATTATCTTTAAACAAATTTGCTTGTGTACAAACTGGCATGTGTTAGATAATCTGATCGTGACTTGTTATTATTTTGTAGTTGCAGCCATGAGTAGCTAGAGCAGCCACTACCAGTCCTCGTGCAACCTCGTGGCGTATGACGAAGTCGACAAAGGCGAAGCAAGCACCGACAAGGTAATATTACAAAAATATCCATGAGCATTGCAAACACATGCATATATACATATATGTAACCATTCATTATTGATGATTTCAAATATTTTACTTGCCAGACGTATGTACGAAACCCATCGCGAGCACCCGTCGAGCAACAACTATGTGACATGGACATACTCAGCCGCGACCTTGTCGCTTCACAGGATAATACAGTGAGGGCCCTCAAGGAGTTGAATAAATCCCTGCGGAGTGAGAGGGATCAGATCATTGACGAGAACTCGGATTACTACGAAACTGAAGCTCAACGACCAGAAGGACAAACTGGTTGCCGAGATCGATGAGTTGAAAAAGGACATATGGCTTCTGAAGGACGAGAGGGTGCAACTAAAGACGCTGAAAGTCCATTACAGAAAGGAGGGGGAGAGCAATATGAACAAGTTACGTGAGATGAAGATCATTCTTCAGAGAGAGATGTAATGCATATGTAGGTAGTTTGGAGATATTGTCGAAGTTGATTTGCTTCTAGCTAGCTAGTATACTATTTTTTGTGAAGTTGAAGTTATCACTAGAAGTATTAAACCTTTTGTGAAGCTAAATGTAAGTAAGTTTAAATGGCTGCATACATACTAGCTTTAAACTGTTGGGTATATTTTTTTGATTAGCAAAAAGTTCTAATTGTTCCTGTTGGCACACACACTTAACACCATATAGCTAACACGAATATATTGCTAGCGTTAGCCACATGGCACGCCTTCAGTACTCACAATACCACTGACGTGTGTGCCAACGCCACCACTAAATATTTTCACTGGCGCCATATTGATATCGTTGAAGCCCTATGCCAACAAGGATAATTTTGGCACGCCTTAGCTAGACCTGGCCATCACTCGGGCCGGGCCGGGCCTATCAAAGCCCGACGCAAAAACCTAGGCCCGAGCCTGGCCTGCCGTCGGGCCTAAAAATCAGGCTCGAGCCCGGCCCATCAGTCAAAAAGCCCGGCAGGCCTCCTCAATAAATGGCAAATATTGCGGGCCTGGGCCTGGCCGGACCCGGGTTTCGGGCTCAAAATCTAGGCCCGAGCCCGGCCCGTGGACAAAGTCGGTCCGGGCCGGGTCGGGCTTTTTTGTGCTGGGCCGGGCTGCCCATGGCCAGGTCAAGCCATAGCTAGGTTATTCTTCACTAGTGTTAGCAAAGTCTTTGGAGTATTTTTATGAGCAGAGATTGATACCATGAAGAACATGTTTTTACAATAGATTTTATTGTAATTCTTAGTTCTATGAGTTACTTTGTATTTTTTAGATCTTAGTCCAAATCAATGTACCTGTAATTGTTATGCGTAAAATAATTATGTTGGGGTCTACGTCCGGCTCGGACTAGAACCGATTAGTAGGACTTGTAAACAAACCGTGAGAAGAGATCAAAGATATACTATAAGACAGTACTACGTTGCTGCCATCAAATAGCCTGTGTTCCAGCTGCTTAATTAGCCTTTCTGTACGTACGTGCGCACCGATCAACTCGGAGTAATCCGCTGCTCGGACTACAACTACGAACCAACAGAGCACTCCCGGCCGTGTGTTCCTTCCCCGAGCTAGCTAGCTACATCGTTTGCCTTGCCTTGGCGGCGTACGTCGACATGAAACGCCAACAACACGGCGAGGTGGACGCCGGAATATGCCGCCGCCGTAGCCCACGTCTCCATCCCCAAATCCATGCCAGTGACGTGGGCGCCACGGTGGCCTGCCGACGCAGCACGCGTCTCCATCCCCAGACCCACACGAGCGACGAGGGAGCCCGACTCATCCATCGCCGCCGCCGCCGCGGCACCTTGCTGGACAACGACGAAGATATGCTCTGGGAGGTCTTACTCCGCCTCGCGCCGCAGCCGTCCGCCCTCCTGCGTGCATCCGCGGTCTGCAGGCGCTGGCGACGCGTCACCACTGACCCCCAGTTCCTTCGCTGTTTCCGTGCCCACCACCCGCAAGCCACCCCTCCTCGGCTTGCTCATGTGTCGCAACAGCCGCAAGAACGTGTTCCGCCCCGTCCTGAATCATCCCGACCGCATCCCTCCGAAGCGCTTCACCCTTGGATGCTACAGTCAAGTACGTTACTGTGTGCTCAGTTGCCGCCATGGTCGCATCCTCGTCAAAGACTCAAAGAATAAAGAGGCCTTTCTGTGCGACCCCATCACAGGCGAGCAGCACCGCATGCCCGTTCCGCCGGGGTTCGACATGACCTATCTCAGCGGGGCGGTGCTCTGCGCCGCCGGCGACCAGGGCCATGTGCACGGCAGCTGCCACGCCAGCCCCTTCAAAGTGGTCCTGTTGTCCATGTTCATACATGATGATCGACGACCTATGGCCCGCGTTTTCTCCTCAGAGACCGGCAGATGGGGCAATCTCATCTCAATTGAGACTCAACCTAAGACTATGTATGGTCCTTGTTGCCCCAACACCCTTGTCGGCAATGTGATTTACTGGTTGTCTAGGTATGGGAGAGACGATATAGTTGAGTTTGATTTGGAGGGGCAGAAGCTTACCCTGATCAAGGGGCCTTGCAGTATGAATGATTTTGGCATATGTCAGTGTCAGATTATACGGACAGATGATTGTATTGTTGGTGTTGCCATGTTGTCTTACCAGGACATCCAAGTGTGGCAGAGGGAGGTCAATTCTGAAGGTGTTTCCATATGGTTGGTCCAAAAGATAGTTGCATTGCATAACATTCTTAAGACCATTCCTCAAAATTCGGAAACCATGCCATGGAACGAATTGATGGGGTATGATGAGGATACCAATGAAATATTTTTATATATGCACGATAGTGCCTATATGGTTCAACTCAAGTCAATGCATTCCACAAAAATTGATGTACCATGTTCTACGAAGTACTATCCTTTCAGGAGTTTCTACCTACCAGGTGATCACTCATCCTTTGTCTTTATGTAGTAGGAGTAGCCTAATCTAGTTATTTTTGTAAATGATTGCTCACATAAAATTATTGTGATTCTTAATTGTTCACGTACACTTGAACTTAGCATGCCAATTATGGTAATATAAACTTAATAATTGTCCCTATGCTAGATGGATGAACTCATAGCCACATTATTTTAGCATGTACTATCTTTTGATATAGTTGTTTTCTTTCCTCAAAAATACAAAATCAAATGTCAAATGTTAACTTAGTTGATACTATGTATGAAACCTCAAGGCTAGATATTTTGTATCCATTATTATTTCTTCTGATTTTGTTACTAAACTAATTAACTCCAACAAAACAACTTCGGTTCAATACATGCTTACTAAAATCATAGTGATTTTGTCATTTGTTCATGGCTGTTCATGGCCCCTCCTACAGGTGAATATTTGTCATAATTTTGTTAACACATAGAAATAAATTTATTTCTCATAATTTTGTCTGGTTGAGATGATGAAGAATGAGTTTACATGTGAAAATTCTAGGCTATGCCATTTCTTCATCTTCGTACTAGCTAAATTCTCTATTATGAGGTAGCTAAGTGACTACTTTTATGAATATTACTTTCATTTTACAAAATATGTGGTTTTGTTTATTTATTGCTAGTATCTATAGTGACTTATAACACACTTATAAAAATATGTTATATAAGTGAATTATTTTTCTCAAGTTATACCTGCCATCTCATCTTTCTAATTGTCTCATGTTACCTTCTCTTATTCATTTGTCTCTATCATGGAACTGTTGTCAACTATCGGAGTTCTTATGCTTCTAGGCACAACCATTGCCGGTGGAACTAATGGAGCTAAAAAGTGAGGATGATTGTCTGGTTTGATGTGCTAATGTGCTAAAACGGTTCAACAGGAAAGAAGATCTTCTGAATATAATTTGTGAGTTTTAAAATGTTTGATTTTTCTCTTTGGAAGATATGTGACAGACAATGTGGGTAACATGTACCCTCAAAATATTGTCCATGTGGATGAGATTTAGATTCGCACATGCTAACAACGTAGAGAAACAATTAAAATGGTGACGATGCTACATGTTGGAGCATAAATGATATGTTGAAAATCCAGTTCTTATATGCCCATAGTTCTCCCTTGGTTTTCTATATCATAATCCATAAGTTGAAAGTAATATATTCATAGCCCATTTTTCTATTGCACACATTAGTCAGTTCATTTAACCCCATCACCTACAAAATTTTAGTGTCGGTCAAGAAGTTGTATCAATGCTTACATGACTTAAATTAATGATGTAGAAATTTCAATGGCAGAGATGGGACTTTCTTACCCTGGGAGTGAAGTTGTTGTGTTGCAAGTCATTTCAAGTGAGGGAGCGGGAAATCGTCAGTACCCTTGGCAGGATTGCGAACATGACTTATATGTGTATCGACGAGCATAGAAACGCTCGTAAATCCAGATAAACACACCTCACAACTTCAAACTCACAAGATCAGGGTGCATATTTTCGATAAAGGGTGGATTTTATTGACTCAAAATGAAGTATCAAGTGGATACATACATCGTGAGCACACACCCGGCCTCTGCATAGCTAGGATGCACACAACCAACACCAACACACACACACCAAAAACACGCCGGCAAAGAGGAAAGTCATATAAGACCAAAGCTATGCCAAAGCGAAAGGGAAAAAATCCCTAAGGAGATCAAAACAATATGGTCGACAAACTACAACAATGACCATATCCGCACCAACTATCTTTTGACATCACAAGGACAACGATGTTCTTCAACAACAACGCCTTCAAGAAAATTAGATATCACTTAAATGGAACTATCATTTAATTAGGAGTCTCATATGGCCATGCCGAAAACTAAGAAAGCAAATCAACATGCCAATTAATGCCCACCCACCGGCAACAGGCCCCCGCCGCTGCCAGATCCGCACAGGCTTAACCCGGCCAGGTCCAAAGGGCGACCGCAAGGCGAGGGAAGGATGTGTGCCAGGCGTTGCTTGGGGAGATCGTGCCGCCGACCAAGTCACCATGGGAGGGAGGTTCTTAATGAAGTGCCTCCCTCGGCGCCAAATATATATGGTTACAAGTTTGTCCGGAGGTAGATGATACATTTTATATCGATGGTGTTTGTTAGTTTAGAACCATCTTATTGGGGAAACCGTGGATATGTGGATCTGTGTGGCAATGCGACTTCAAGTGAGAAAAATAATACAACTTTCAGTGTGTGGATACTGAACACATCTGGAATTGCTAGATAACGCGGGCTTAAGCTACAGTCACTCGCTAGGAGTTTGAATGCAGAACAAATCACCAATTGATCACCGAAAATGGGAAATTTCATCATCGCGTGTATGGTGTTTCTGCCCATATTTCAGGTGTTAGGCGTTCTATGATTGCGGCCTTGCAGGTGTCACATGGGCCTAGATTGATAAGAACGACACGATTAGCCAAGTTGGCCTCCGCTTGATTAAGATAGTTGATATCATACCTGTGATACAAATCAATCCTCAGACCACTCGTGATCCGTTGATGCTTGTTTAATCGCACGGCTGAGCCACACCCCGCTGCTAACCACCCAAATTTCTTGGAGCCACGTTACCATAACTGCCCCCTAATCCCTCGCCCCCGTCCATCTCTCTCCGTATCCTCTCTTCCTCTGCCTTTCCCCGTCGGACCTCGCCTCCGTTCTCGCGGTGCACCGGGGCACTGCCCCTATGTCCTCTCCGACAGCGCCGCCAGAACTACATCCCCCGCGCACCAGCATCAGGTGGCCGTGCATGCCATCTGCACCATGTTATTTGCCTCACGAGGTTGCCGAGAGGATCAACCAGGTCATTTCGGAGGCACCAGGTGTGTACGACTCTGCCACCCATGACTTGCATCTTCAACTTAATTTAGCCTTCGATGTCGTTGTTGTATCAAAGTACAAATACTCTGTCCGGTTATGGCAGGCTCGTCGCGGATTGGCTCAACACCGTAAGGTCTTTGCGAGGGTTACTCTCTCCAGATCCGGTGGTGAACTTCCACGGTGAGATATAATTTATGGGCGATGGCTTGACGCGGAGGGTATGGTTGTGCAGCAGCGTGGTCGGTTTTATAACCCAACGCATGGAGCTGCTAAAATTGCGGAAAAGTGGTGGCGACAACACATTATTGACTTTGATGGCGGTGCTTCCCGAGTACCCAGTCTCGAGCTTCAGGGTGAAAATCTAGGTCTGACCTGAGCTGGTTATACTTGGCAATGGCAATATTGCTGCATCGTTACCTTGTTGAAGGCATTGCTCGGATATGCTCGGAATGGTTCTTCGGGGTGAAAACTTAGACTCTAACCTTTGGTGGTTGGATCTGGTGATGGTGAAGCTCGAGCGTCGTTCCCTTCTTGAAGGAGTTGCTGTTGAGGAACCTCGTTGTCCTTGTGGTGTCATGAGTTGATTGGTGTGCATATGGTCATCGTTGTAGTTTGTCGGTCGCGGATTTGATCGCTTCAGAGATTTTTTCTTCTTTCTCGCTTAGGCATAACTTTGGTCTTATATGACTTTGCTATTTGCCGACGATATTTTTTATGCGTGTGTTGGTGTTTGGATGTGTGCATGTTTAGCTATGCAGAGGCCGGGTGTGCGCTCACTCTGATTGCATTCTCTTGATGCTTCATTTGAGTAATAAAATCCACCCTTTATCGAAAATCAAAGTACAAATACGAGTATATAGCAAAAAACTACCACATTACTGGCTATCGTTACAAAAAACTACCACTTTTTTTTAATTTTTTCCAAAATTTACCACAAAATTATTTGACGGTTCCAAAAAACCCAAATGACCAAGCTGTTTACAATTGATTCGGAATATGTGAGCTAGGGTCCACTTGTCAGGTTGACCGTTAGCTTTGACTGTTAGTTTTAACCGTTGACAGGTTATGACAAATGGACCCCACATGTTTATAAAAGGCAACCAGGTCCCTACATAAAACATAAAAGCAATGGGGCCCCTATATCTTTTTTAAATAGCAATCGGGGTCTTGTATATTTTTTTAAAAGCAATCCAGTCCCCGCCAGCGAGCTCGTCGTTGGAGCTGGCGAAGGGACCTATGTGTGTCGTCCGGCCTTGCTCTGGCTGCGGAGCTCGAGGGCATGCCGGCTGCTGCACGCGGCGCAGCAGATGCTCCTGGGAACGGCGGCACGAGCTCCTGGGAATGGCCCCGGCGGCGGCTGCTCTAGCTGCTGGGCGCGGCGCCCCCAAGCTCCTGGACCATAGCCGAAGCGTAGCGGCAGCCTGAGCTCCTGGGCATTTCCGGCGCGCGGCTGCCTGAGTTCCTAGGCGTGGCGGCGGCGCTATTGAGAGAGGGAGGGGAGAGGTCGAGTGCGGGAGAGTTGACCCGCCTATGTGGTTTTCTCACTTTTTTAATGGGCTGGGTGGATGACATGTGGGCCTTAACGGTCAACGCTATTGGTCTTAACAGTCAACACTTACAAGTGGGCCCCACCCTGTCCTAAACCTGGTTAACATCTAATACTTCACTCATTTGGGTTTTCTGGAACCGCCAAACAATTTTGTGGTAGATTTTTGAAAAATTAAAATAAATGGTAGTTTTTTAGTAATGGTAGCCTGTAATGTGGTATTTTTTTGCTATATACTCGTACAAATACTATAAGCGCCAGGTTCTGTAATCTTGAAGTACAAATCGACATGTTTGAATTGTAGTGTACTTTTATTCCAATGGACGTGTGATGATTTTGTGTCTGTCCGCAACTTTAGTTGATGTAAGCCCACATAACTCTAGTTAGGTTGATGATATTGATATGTACATCACAAATTGCAGCATCCAAATCTTGAAAATAGATGTGCTATTGTTTTTTCATAACACGATGCTTTCAATATGCCACATCTATGTTGTGGTAGCAACAGATTTTTTCCTTCAGACTTCATGCTTCGTAGGTCTTATATATGTGTGCTCTTAGCTTCCTGCCCCGTGTATGTTCTAATTCATGTTAGCCTTTTTTGTTCCGCCGAGGAGGTGGCCGTGAGCCGTGCCAACGCTGCAGAGGAGGTTGATGTTGCTGGTAGTTGGCTCCGGCGTCCTTCTTCGCCAGGACGAATGGACGATCGTCAGTCAATACGACATGATGCATACTTGTCGTACTTTTGCATCCTCGGTTTGTATAAATTCGTGAGGAGCCTTGTATTCAGTGTGTTCAGTTTTGCTTCGTTTCCATGCTTCATTCTGCGCCCTCATGCTTCCTGAACTTCAAATATATTGTGGACAAAATGGCTATCTTCATGATCTGAGTCTAAATGACCATGTAGAAATCTTTTGTTATTCCCACTTTTTAAAAACTATGCTTCCACTATGCAGATTATGTTTGATTGCTCGATATGATGTATCCAAAATTTCATGCTTCATACGTTTAATTAGTTTGCTTCATAAGTATCATAGTTGTGTTTCTTGCACAATTTGCTTCATATGTATAACACTTGTGCTTCTACAATGTTTGACGTTGCTTCATTTCCGTGCTTCCTATTTGTAGTCAAATCCAACAACTCATCCTTCCTGAAGTTTCGCAAGGTCGACAGGTGCGGGCCGGGAGAAAATGTTTTGCAGATCGTGAGTATGCCGTGGTGGTCGACGGTGGAATGACATGTGGAATGAGGTCAACAATCTCAGTGGCTAGTGTTCTCGTCATCGGCTTGGAAGCAAACTAGCAAGATTCGCCCTCGGCTACCACGGGTTAAGAGTGTGTCGCCCCCTTCATGGTGCCATCCTCGCTACTCCCCACCCACTCTCGTGCCTCGACGACAGCGTCACCTGATGACTTCTGGGGGAAATAATGGAGTTCACAAGGTTAGGTCGGACATGGTGGATGAAGCAGAGCAAGGAGAGACGGGGATGGAACCACAACTGCTATGAAATTTCTAGTAAGTGTAAAAACTACAAGTATGACATATGAAATCATATGCGAAAAATAAAGGAAGCACACCACTTGACAATATTTGGAGAAAAAATTGCTATGGATTATAAAGCATAGTTTGTAATTTGTATTGTTGGAAGCATCAATTTCATATGATTGAAATAAATATGAAATTAAAATGAAGCATTGTTTGTGGTGCCATAACTAGTTAATGTGCTATGACCGCCTAGAAATAAGTTTTCTCCCATGGGAAGCAAATACTGCCTCGCACATTGAAAAAAGTTCGTACATTGAGGCGAATATCAGTTGCATTGGAAGCAAACTTTCTAAGCAATGGAAACATAATGGATTTATTACTATGTTGGATTTTTTTGTTGGACAAAAGCACTAGCACTGGAAGCAAATTTTAGTAGCACCAGAAACAATTTTTTGTTTGGTGGAAGTTCCCGGAAAATAAGATGGTATAAAAAAGACTTTAAATTAAAGGGAATTTAAATTATAAGTGTGATTGTAGGAAGCTATTATACGTAAGAAGCAACGGTTTAAATGGAAGCAAGATACTAGAGGGACCTACGTTGAAAGGACTACTAATCAACTTGCTAAAATCCAATGGAGGAATCACATGTAATCAACATTAGTTTGTTTCAGTTTTGGGAACACTCAACAGAAAGAGCGCTGGTCATCCAAGGGTGCATGGAGTCCAATCCAAGGGCTATCTACTGGTCTGATAGAATGCTAGGCATCACTAGTCTGATGCCTAGCGGTTCCGGTTTCCCATTAAGATATGGGTATGGATGGATTCACTGATGTGAGGCATTAGAGCATCTACAGCCGGACATAGCAACTATGACCCCCTAGACGCCCACGGACGTGCCCGGTTAGTGACCGGGCATGTCCATTTTGAGCCCCTATTTATCCGCCCGTGCAGCCATGCTCCTCATTGTCTTCCTCATATGTCCGGTCACTTGCATGTGATTAGTGGAGATGAAGAGAAAAAATGAAACGAATGAATAAAGAAAGAGAAAAAGTGGTCCCCGGTGGGGCGCGTCCTACTGGCGGACTGACCGGGCGCGCCCAGGCCCGTCTGTGAGCCCTCATATCCTCCCTATATCTGAGATGGATATAGGGGTTCGCGGACAGCCCGGCGTATAGGCATGATATGAGGGGTCAGGTTGGGTCAACTTTTTGCTTCTCTCTCCTGTCCGGTCAGTGATCTCCGTGCCCGAAGTCCGGCTGTAGATGCTCTTAGCTGTTCCAACAGCCTTTAAGTTAACTGATTTTTTTATAGTTATTGTTGGGGAACGTAGCAATTTCAAAAATTTCCTACGCACACGGA
The DNA here is from genome assembly GCF_002575655.3 of Aegilops tauschii subsp. strangulata. NCBI lineage: Eukaryota > Viridiplantae > Streptophyta > Magnoliopsida > Poales > Poaceae > Aegilops > Aegilops tauschii. The sequence continues at coordinate 10,418,089 of NC_053037.3, read as the reverse complement.
AGATCATGGTGAAGCATAGCAACGAGCGGGAGAGTGTAGTCCACGTACCCTCGTAGACCGAAAGCGGAAGCGTTATGACAACGCGGTTGATGTAGTCGTACGCCTTCACAATCCGACCGATCCAAGTACCGAACGTACGGCACCTCCGAGTTCAGCACACGTTCAGCTCGATGACGTCCCACGAACTCACGATCTAGCAGAGTGTCGAGGGAGAGTTTCGTCAGCACGACGGCGTGATGACGGTGATGATGAAGCTACTGACGCAGGGCTTCGCCTAAGCACCACTACGATATAACCGAGGTGGATTATGGTGGAGGGTGGCACCGCACACGGCTAAGAGATCAATGATCAACTTGTGTGTCTATGGGGTGCCCACCTCCCCCGTATATAAAGGAGTGGAGGAGGGGGGAGGGCCGGCCCTCCTATGGCGCGCCCTAGAGGAGTCCTACTCCCATTGGGAGTAGGACTCCCCCCCTTCCCTAGTTGGACTAGGAGAGAAGGAAGGGGGAGAGAGGGAGGAAGGAAAGGGGGGCGCCGCCCCCCTCCTAGTCCAATTCGGAACAGAGGGGGAGGGGCGCGCGGCCTCTCTCCACTATGGCCCAATATTTTGGAAATATGCCCTAGAGGCAATAATAAAATGGTTATTATTATATTTCCTTGTTCATGATAATTGTCTATTGTTCATGCAATAATTGTGTTATCCGGAAATCGTAATACATGTGTGAATACATAGACCACAGCATGTCCCTAGTGAGCCTCTAGTTGACTAGCTCATTGATCAACAGATAGTCATGGTTTCCTGACTATGGACATTGGATGTCATTGATAACGGGATCACATCATTAGGAGAATGATGTGATGGACAAGACCCAATCCTAAGCATAGCACAAAGATCGTGTAGTTCGTTTGCTAGAGCTTTTCCAATGTCAAGTATCATTTCCTTAGACCATGAGATCGTGCAACTCCCGGATGCCGTAGGAGTGCTTTGGGTGTACCAAACGTCACAACGTAACTGGGTGACTATAAAGGTGCACTACGGGTATCTCCGAAAGTATCTGTTGGGTTGGCACGGATCGAGACTGGGATTTGTCACTCCGTATGACGGAGAGGTATGTCTAGGCCCACTCGGTAATGCATCATCATAATGAGCTCAATGTGACTAAGGAGTTAGCCACGGGATCATGCATTACGGTACGAGTAAAGTGACTTGCCGGTAATGAGATTGAACGAGGTATTGGGATACCGACGATCGAATCTCGGGCAAGTAACGTACCGATTGACAAAGGGAATTGTATACGGGATTGATTGAATCCTCGACATCATGGTTCATCTGATGAGATCATCGTGGAACATGTGGGAGCCAACATGGGTATCCAGATCCCGCTGTTGGTTATTGACCGGAGAGGCGTCTCGGTCATGTCTGCATGTCTCCCGAACCCGTAGGGTCTACACACTTAAGGTTCGGTGACGCTAGGGTTGTAGAGATATTAGTATGCGGAAACCCGAGAGTTGTTCGGAGTCCCGGATGAGATCCCGGGTGTCACGAGGAGTTCTGGAATGGTCCGGAGGTGAAGAATTATATATAGGAAGTCTAGTTTCGGCCACCGGGAAAGTTTCGGGGGTTATCGGTATTGTACCGGGACCACCAGAAGGGTCCCGGGGGTCCACCGGGTGGGGCCACCTATCCCGAGGGCCCCATGGGCTGAAGTGGGGAGGGGAACCAGCCACTGGTGGGCTGGTGCGCCCCCCATGGGCCTCACCCGCGCCTCGGGTTGGAAACACTGGGGGTGGCGCCCCACTTGGCTTGGGGGGCAATCCACCCCCTTGGCTGCCGCCCCCCCCCCTCAGATGGGATCTCCAGGGGGCCGGCGCCCACCCAGGGCTCCTATATATATGGGGGGGAGGGCAGCTGCACCACAGCCCCTGGCGCCTCCCTCTCCCTCCCGTGACACCTCTCCCTCCCGCTTGTGCTTGGCGAAGCCCTGCCGGGATCCCCGCTACTTCCACCACCATGCCGTCGTGCTGCTGGATCTCCATCAACCTCTCCTTCCCCCTTGCTGGATCAAGAAGGAGGAGACGTCGCTGCTCCGTACGTGTGTTGAACGCGGAGGTGCCGTTCGTTCGGCGCTCGGTCATCGGTGATTTGGATCACGACGAGTACGACTCCATCAACCCCGTTCACTTGAACGCTTCCGCTCGCGATCTACAAGGGTATGTAGATGCACTCCTTTCCCCTCGTTGCTAGTAAACTCCATAGATGGATCTTGGTGATGCGTAGAAAATTTTAAAATTCTGCAACGATCCCCAACAGTGGTATCAGAGCTAGGTTTATGCGTAGTTTCTATGCACGAGTAGAACACAAAGCAGTTGTGGGCGTAGATGTTGTCAATTTTTCTTGCCACTACTAGTCTTATCTTGTTTCGGTGGTATTGTGGGATGAAGCGGCCCGGACCGACCTTACACGTACGCTTACGTGAGACAGGTTCCACTGACTGACATGCACTAGTTGTATAAGGTGCCTAGCGGGTGTCTGTCTCTCCCACTTTAGTCAGAACGGATTCGATGAAAAGGGTCCTTATGAAGGGTAAATAGAAATTGGCATATCACGTTGTGGGTTTACGTAGGTAAGAAACGTTCTTGCTAGAAACCTATAGAAGCCACGTAAAAACTTGCAACAACAATTAGAGGACGTCTAACTTGTTTTTGCAGCATGTGCCTTGTGATGTGATATGGCCAAAAAGGATGTGATGAATGAGATATATGTGATGTATGAGATTGATCATGTTCTTGTAATAGGAATCACGACTTGCATGTCGATGAGTATGACAACCGGCAGGAGCCATAGGAGTTGTCTTTATTTTTTGTATGACCTGCGTGTCATTGAATAACGCCATGTAAATTACTTTACGTTATTGCTAAACACGTTAGCCATAGAAGTAGAAGTAATCGTTGGCGTGACAACTTCATGAAGACACGATGATGGAGATCATGATGATGGAGATCATGGTGTCATGCCGGTGACGAAGATGATCATGGCGCCCCGAAGATGGAGATCAAAGGAGCAAAATGATATTGGCCATATCATGTCACTATTTGATTGCATGTGATTTTTATCATGTTTTACATCTTATTTGCTTAGAACGACGGTAGTAAGTAAGATGATCCCTTATAATAATTTCAAGAAAGTGTTCACCCTAACTGTGCACCGTTACGAAGGTTCGTTGTTTCGAAGCACCACGTGATGATCGGGTGTGATAGATTCTAACGTTCGCATACAACTGGTGTTGACGAGCCTAGCATGTACAGACATGGCCTCGGAACACACGCAATACACTTAGGTTAACTTGACGAGCCTAGCATGTACAGACATGGCCTCGGAACACGGAAGACCGAAAGGTCGAGCATGAGTCGTATAGAAGATACGATCAACATGAAGATGTTCACCGATCTTGACTAGTCCGTCTCACGTGGTGATCGGACACGGCCTAGTTGACTCGGATCATGTTTCACTTAGATGACTAGAGGGATGTCTATCTGAGTGGGAGTTCATTGAATAATTTGATTAGATGAACTTAATTATCATGAACTTAGTCTAAAATCTTTACAATATGTCTTGTAGATCAAATGGCCCACGTTGCCCTCAACTTCAACGCGTTCCTAGAGAAAACCAAGCTGAAAGATGATGGCAGCAACTATACGGACTGGGTCCGGAACCTGAGGATCATCCTCATAGCTGCCAAGAAAGATTATGTCCTAGAAGCACCGCTAGGTGAAGCACCCATCCCAGAGAACCAAGACGTTATGAACGCTTGGCAATCACGTGCTGATGATTACTCCGTCGTTCAGTGCGGCATGCTTTACAGCTTAGAACCGGGGCTCCAAAAGCGTTTTGAGAAACATGGAGCATATGAGATGTTCGAAGAGCTGAAAATAGTTTTCCAAGCTCATGCCCGGGTCGAGAGATATGAAGTCTCCGACAAGTTCTTCAGTTGTAAAATGGAGGAAAATAGCTCTGTCAGTGAGCACATACTCAAAATGTCTGGGTTACACAACCGCTTGTCTCAGCTGGGAGTTAATCTCCCGGATGACGCGGTCATTGACAGAATCCTTCAGTCGCTTCCACCAAGCTACAAGAGCTTTGTGATGAACTTCAATATGCAGGGGATGGAAAAGACCATTCCTGAGGTATATTCAATGCTGAAATCAGCGGAGGTGGAGATCAAAAAGGAACATCAAATGTTGATGGTGAATAAAACCACTAAGTTTAAGAAAGGCAAGGGTAAGAAGAACTTCAAGAAGGACGGCAAGGGAGTTGCCGCGCCCGGTAAGCCAGTTGCCGGGAAGAAGTCAAAGAATGGACCCAAGCCTGAGACTGAGTGCTTTTATTGCAAGGGAAGTGGTCACTGGAAGCGGAACTGCCCCAAATACTTAGCGGACAAGAAGGCCGGCAACACCAAAGGTATATGTGATATACATGTAATTGATGTGTACCTTACCAGTACTCGTAGTAGCTCCTGGGTATTTGATACCGGTGCGGTTGCTCATATTTGTAACTCAAAACAGGAGCTGCGGAATAAGCGGGGACTGGCGAAGGACGAGGTGACGATGCGCGTCGGGAATGGTTCCATGGTCTATGCGATCGCCGTCGGCACGCTGCCTCTACATTTACCTACGGGATTAGTTTTAAACCTCAATAATTGTTATTTAGTGCCAGCTTTGAGCATGAACATTGTACCAGGATCTCGTTTAATTCGAGATGGCTACTCATTTAAATCCGAGAATAATGGTTGTTCTATTTATATGAGAGATATGTTTTATGGCCATGCCCCGCTGGTCAATGGTTTATTCTTAATGAATCTCGAACGTGATGTTACACATATTCATAGTGTTTATACCAAAAGATGTAAAGTTGATAACGATAGTCCCACATACTTGTGGCACTGCCGCCTTGGTCACATTGGTGTCAAACGCATGAAGAAGCTCCATGCAGATGGACTTTTGGAGTCTCTTGATTACGAATCATTTGACATGTGCGAACCATGCCTCATGGGTAAGATGACCAAGACTCCGTTCTCCGGAACAATGGAGCGAGCAACCAACTTATTGGAAATCATACATACCGATGTGTGCGGTCCAATGAGTGTTGAGGCTCGCGGAGGATATCGTTATGTTCTCACTCTCACTGATGACTTGAGTAGATATGGGTATGTCTACCTAATGAAACACAAGTCTGAGACCTTTGAAAAGTTCAAGGAATTTCAGAGTGAGGTTGAGAATCAACATGACAGAAAAATAAAGTTCCTACGATCAGATCGTGGAGGGGAATATTTAAGTCACGAATTTGGCACACACTTAAGGAAATGTGGAATAGTTTCACAACTCACGCCGCCTGGAACACCTCAGCGAAATGGTGTGTCTGAACGTCGTAATCTCACTCTATTGGATATGGTGCGATCTATGATGTCACTTACCGATCTACCGCTCTCATTTTGGGGCTATGCTTTAGAGACTGCCGCATTCACTTTAAATAGGGCTCCGTTGAGACGACACCATATGAATTATGGTTTGGGAAGAAACCTAAGCTGTCGTTTCTAAAAGTTTGAGGATGCGATGCTTATGTCAAGAAACTTCAACCTGAAAAGCTCGAACCCAAGTCGGAAAAATGCGTCTTCATAGGATACCCTAAGGAAACCATTGGGTATACCTTCTACCTCAGATCCGAAGGTAAGATCTTTGTTGCCAAGAATGGGTCCTTTCTGGAGAAAGAGTTTCTCTCGAAAGAAGTGAGTGGGAGGAAAGTGGAACTTGATGAGGTGATAGTCACCCCTTCCGAACCGGAGAGTAGCTAAGCGCGGGAAGATGTTCCTATGGTGCCTACACCGACTGGGGAGGAAGTTAATGATGATGATCATGAAGCTTCGGATCAAGTTACTGCTGAACTTCGTAGGTCCACAAGGACACGTTCCGCACCAGAGTGGTACGGCAACCCTGTCCTGGAAATCATGTTGTTAGACAACGGTGAACCTTCGAACTATGAAGAAGCGATGGCGGGCCCGGATTCCAACAAATGGCTTGAAGCCATGCAATCCGAGATAGGATCCATGTACGAAAACGAAGTATGGACTTTGACTGACTTGCCCGATGATCGGCGAGCCATAGAAAATAAATGGATCTTTAAGAAGAAGACAGACGCGGATGGTAATGTGACCATCTATAAGGCTCGACTTGTCGCTAAGGGTTATCGACAAGTTCAAGGGGTTGACTACGATGAGACTTTCTCACCCGTAGCGAAGCTGCAGTCCGTCCGAATCATGTTAGCAATTGCCACATTCTATGATTATGAGATATGGCAAATGGACGTCAAAACGGCATTCCTTAACGGCTTTCTTAAGGAAGAATTGTATATGATGCTGCCGAAAGGTTTTGTCGATCCTAAGAATGCTAACAAGGTATGCAAGCTCCAGCGCTCCATCTATGGGCTGGTGCAAGCATCTCGGAGTTGGAACATTCGATTTGATGAGATGATCAAAGCGTTTGGGTTTACACAGACTTATGGAGAAGCCTGTGTTTACAAGAAAGTGAGTGGGAGCTCTGTAGCATTTATCATATTATATGTGGATGACATACTATTGATGGGAAATGATATAGAATTCTTGGAAAGTATAAAGGCCTATTTGAATAAGTGTTTTTCAATGAAGGACCTTGGAGAAGCTGCTTATATATTAGGCATCAAGATCTATAGAGATAGATCAAGACGCCTCATTGGTCTTTCACAGAGTACGTACCTTGACAAGATATTGAAAAAGTTCAATATGGATCAGTCCAAGAAGGGGTTCTTGCCTGTATTGCAAGGTGTGCAATTGAGCACGGCTCAATGCCCGACCACGGCAGAAGATAGAGAAAAGATGAGTGTCATCCCCTATGCCTCAGCCCTAGGGTCTATTATGTATGCCATGCTATGTACCAGACCTGATGTAAACCTTGCCGTAAGTTTGGTAGGAAGGTACCAAAGTAATCCCGGCATGGAACACTGGACAGCGGTCAAGAATATCCTGAAGTACCTGAAGAGGACTAAGGATATGTTTCTCGTTTATGGAGGTGACGAAGAGCTCGTCGTAAAGGGTTACGTCGATGCTAGCTTCGACACAGATCTAGATGACTCGAAGTCACAAACCGGATACGTGTATATTTTGAATGGAGGGGCAGTAAGCTGGTGCAGTTGCAAGCAAAGCGTCGTGGCGGGATCTACATGTGAAGCGGAGTACATGGCAGCCTCAGAGGCAGTGCAAGAAGCAATCTGGATGAAGCAGTTCATTACCGACCTAGGGGTGATTCCCAATGCGTCGGGCCTGATGACTCTCTTCTGTGACAACACTGGAGCTATTGCCCTTGCCAAGGAGCCCAGGTTTCACAGGAAGACCAGACATATCAAGCGTCGCTTCAACTCCATTCGTGAAAGTGTTCAAAATGGAGACATAGATATTTGTAAAGTACATACGGACCTGAATGTAGCAGATTCGTTGACTAAACCTCTCCCTAGAGCAAAACATGATCAACACCAGAACTCTATGGGTGTTCGATTCATCACAATGTAACTAGATTATTGACTCTAGTGCAAGTGGGAGACTGTTGGAAATATGCCCTAGAGGCTATAATAAAATGGTTATTATTATATTTCCTTGTTCATGATAATTGTCTATTGTTCATGCTATAATTGTGTTATCCGGAAATCGTAATACATGTGTGAATACATAGACCACAGCATGTCCCTAGTGAGCCTCTAGTTGACTAGCTCGTTGATCAACAGATAGTCATGGTTTCCTGACTATGGACATTGGATGTCATTGATAACGGGATCACATCATTAGGAGAATGATGTGATGGACAAGACCCAATCCTAAGCATAGCACAAAGATCGTGTAGTTCGTTTGCTAGAGCTTTTCCAATGTCAAGTATCATTTCCTTAGACCATGAGATCGTGCAACTCCCGGATGCCGTAGGAGTGCTTTGGGTGTACCAAACGTCACAACGTAACTGGGTGACTATAAAGGTACACTACGGGTATCTCCGAAAGTGTCTGTTGGGTTGGCACGGATCGAGACTGGGATTTGTCACTCCGTATGACGGAGAGGTATCTCTGGGCCCACTCGGTAATGCATCATCATAATGAGCTCAATGTGACTAAGGAGTTACCCACGGGATCATGCATTACGGTACGAGTAAAGTGACTTGCCAGTAACGAGATTGAACGAGGTATTGGGATACCGACGATCGAATCTCGGGCAAGTAACGTATCGATTGACAAAGGGAATTGTATACGGGATTGATTGAATCCTCGACATCGTGGTTCATCCGATGAGATCATCGTGGAACATGTGGGAGCCAACATGGGTATCCAGATCCCGCTGTTGGTTATTGACCGGAGAGGCATCTCGGTCATGTCTGCATGTCTCCCGAACCGTAGGGTCTACACACTTAAGGTTCGGTGACGCTAGGGTTGTAGAGATATTAGTATGCGGAAACCCGAAAGTTGTTCGGAGTCCCGGATGACATCCCGGACATCACGAGGAGTTCCGGAATGGTCCGGAGGTGAAGAATTATATATAGGAAGTCTAGTTTCGGCCACCGGGAAAGTTTCAGGGGTTATCGGTATTGTACCGGGACCACCGGAAGGATCCCGGGGGTCCACCGGGTGGGGCCACCTATCCCGGAGGGCCCCATGGGCTGAAGTGGGGAGGGGAACCAGCCACTGGTGGGCTGGTGCGCCCCCAATGGGCCTCCCCTGCGCCTAGGGTTGGAAACCCTGGGGGTGGGGGGCCGCCCCACTTGGCTTGGGGGGCAAGCCACCCCCTTGGCCGCCCCCCTCCCCTCAGATGGGATCTCCAGGGGGCCGGCGCTCCCCCCCCCCCCAGGGCTCCTATAAATAGTGGGGGGGGGAGGGCAGCCGCACCACAGCCCCTGGCGCCTCCCTCTCCCTCCCGTGACACCTCTCCCTCCCGCTTGTGCTTGGCGAGCCCTGCCGGGATCCCCGCTACTTCCACCACCACGCCGTCGTGCTGCTGGATCTCCATCAACCTCTCCTTCCCCCTTGCTGGATCAAGAAGGAGGAGACGTCGCTGCTCCGTACGTGTGTTGAACGCGGAGGTGCTGTCCGTTCGGCGCTCGGTCATCGGTGATTTGGATCACGACGAGTACGACTCCATCAACCCCGTTCACTTGAACGCTTCCGCTCGCGATCTACAAGGGTATGTAGATGCACTCCTTTCCCCTCGTTGCTAGTAAACTCCATAGATGGATCTTGGTGATGCGTAGAAAATTTTAAAATTCTGCAACGATCCCCAACACAATAAGGCCCATACACTTACCGGGGGGTTCCGGTAACCTCCCGGTACTCCGGTAAATTCCCGAATTCACCCGGAACTATTCCGATGTCCAAATATAGTCTTCCAATATATCGATCTTTATGTCTCGACCATTTCGAGACTCCTCGTCATGTCCGTGATCATATTCGGGACTCCGAACTACCTTCGGTACATCATAACACATAAACTCAGATTACCTATCGTCACCGAACGTTAAGCGTGCGGACCCTACGGGTTTGAGACCTATGTAGACATGACCGAGACACGTCTCCGGTCAATAACCAATAGCGGAACCTGGATGCTCATATTGGCTCCCACATATTCTACGAAGATCTTTATCGGTCAAACCGCATAACAACATACGTTGTTCCCTTTGTCATCGGTATGTTACTTGCCCGAGATTCGATCGTCAGTATCTCAATACCTAGTTCAATCTCGTTACCGGCAAGTCTCTTTACTCGTTCCATAATGCATCATCCCGCAACTAACTCATTAGTCACATTGCTTGCAAAGCTTATAGTGATGTGCATTACCGAGAGGGCCCAGAGATACCTCTCCGACAATCAGAGTGACAAATCCTAATCTCGATCTATGCCAACTCAACAAGTACCATCGGAAACACCTGTAGAGCACCTTTATAATCATCCAGTTACGTTGTGACGTTTGGTAGCACACAAAGTGTTCCTCCGGTATTCGGGAGTTGCATAATCTCATAGTCATAGGAACATGTATAAGTCATGAAGAAAGCAATAACAATATACTAAACGATCAAATGCTAAGCTAGCGGAATGGGTCAAGTCAATCACATCATTCTATAATGATGTGATCCCGTTAATCAAATGACAACTCATGTCTATGGTTAGGAAACATAACCATCTTCGATTCAACGAGCTAGTCAAGTAGAGGCATACTAGTGACACTTTGTTTGTCTATGTATTCACACATGTACTAAGTTTCCGGTTAATACAATTCTAGCATGAATAATAAACATTTATCATGATACAAGGAAATATAAATAACAACTTTATTATTGCCTCTAGGGCATATTTCCTTCAGTCTCCCACTTGCACTAGAGTCAATAATCTAGATTACACAGTAATGATTCTAACACCCATGGAGTCTTGGTGCTGATCATGTTTTGCTCGTGAGAGAGGCTTAGTCAACGGGTCCGCAACATTCAGATCCATATGTATCTTGCAAATCTCTATATCTCCCTCCTTGACTTGATCGCGGATGGAATTGAAGCGTCTCTTGATGTGCTTGGTTCTCTTGTGAAACCCGGATTCCTTTGCCAAGGCAATTGCACCAGTATTGTCACAAAAGATTTTCATTGGACCCGATGCACTAGTTATGACACCTAGATCGGATATGAACTCCTTCATTTGCTGCTTCCGAAGCAGCTATGTACTCCGCTTCACATGTAGATCCCGCCACGACGCTTTGCTTAGAACTGCACCAACTGACAGCTCCACCGTTCAATATAAATACGTATCCGATTTGTGACTTAGAGTCATCTGGATCAGTGTCAAAGCTTGCATCGACGTAACGATTTACGACGAGCTCTTTGTCACCTCCATAAACGAGAAACATATCCTTAGTCCTTTTCAGGTATTTCAGGATGTTCTTGACCGCTGTCCAGTGATCCACTCCTGGATTACTTTGGTACCTCCCTGCTAAACTAATAGCAAGGCACACATCAGGTATGGTACACAGCATTGCATACATGATAGAGCCTATGGCTGAAGCATAGGGAACATCTTTCATTTTCTCTCTATCTTCTGCAGTGGTCGGGCATTGAGTCTGACTCAATTTCACACCTTGTAACATAGGCAAGAACCCTTTATTTGCTTGATCCATTTTGAACTTCTTCAAAACTTTATCAAGGTATGTGCTTGTAAAAGTCCAATTAAGCGTCTTGATCTATCTCTATAGATCTTGATGCCCAATAAATAAGCAGCTTCACCGAGGTCTTTCATTGAAAAACTCCTATTCAAGTATCCTTTTATGCTATCCAGAAATTCTATATCATTTCCAATCAACAATATGTCATCCACATATAATATTAGAAATGCTACAGAGCTCCCACTCACTTTCTTGTAAATACAGGCTTCTCCAAAAGTCTGTATAAAACCATATGCTTTGATCACACTATCAAAACGTTTATTCCAACTCTGAGATGCTTGCACCAGTCCATAAATGGATCGCTGGAGCTTGCACACTTTGTTAGCACCCTTTGGATCGATAAAACCTTCAGGTTGCATCATATACAACTCTTCTTCCAGAAATCCATTCAGGAACGCAGTCTTTACATCCATTTGCCAAATTTCATAATCATAAAATGCAGCAATTGCTAACATGATTCGGACAGACTTAAGCATCGCTACTGAGTGAGAAAATCTCATCGTAGTCAAGACCTTGAACTTGTCGAAAACATTTCGCAACAAGTCGAGCTTTGTAGACAGTAACATTACCGTCAGCGTCAGTCTTCTTCTTGAAGATCCATTTATTCTCGATGGCTTGCCGATCATCGGGCAAGTCAACCAAAGTCCACACTTTGTTCTCATACATGGATCCCTTCTCAGATTTCATGGCCTCAAGCCATTTTGCAGAATCTAGGCTCATCATCGCTTCCTCATAATTCGTAGGTTCGTCATGGTCAAGTAACATGACCTCCAGAACAGGATTACCGTACCAGTCTGGTGCGGATCTTACTCTGGTTGCCAACGAGGTTCGGTAGTAACTTGATCTGAAGTTACATGATCATCATCATTAGCTTCCTCACTAATTGCTGTAGGAGTCACGGGAACAGATTTATGTGATGAACTACTTTCCAATAAGGAAGTAGGTATAGTTACCTCATCAAGTTCTACTTTCCTCGCACTCACTTCTTTCGAGAGAAACTCCTTCTCTAGAAAGTATCCATTCTTAGCAACGAATGTCTTGCCTTCGGATCTGTGATAGAAGGTGTACCCAACAGTCTCCTTTGGGTATCCTATGAAGACACATTTCTCCGATTTGGGTTCGAGCTTATCAGGTTGAAGATTTTTCACATAAGCATCGCAGCCCCAAACTTTAAGAAACGACAACTTTGGTTTCTTGCCAAACCACGGTTCATAAGGAATCGTCTCAACGGATTTAGATGGTGCCCTATTTAATGTGAATGCAGCCGTCTCTAAAGCATAACCCAAAAAAGATAGCGGTAAATCGGTAAGAGACATCATAGATCGCACCATATCTAGTAAAGTACGATTACGACGTTCGGACACACCATTACGCTATGGTGTTCCGGGTGGCGTGAGTTGCGAAACTATTCCGCATTGTTTCAAATGAAGAACAAACTCGTAACTCAAATATTCTCCTCCACGATCAGATCGTAGAAACTTTATTTTCTTGTTACGATGATTTTCTACTTCACTCTGAAATTCTTAAAACTTTTCAAATGTTTCAGACTTATGTTTCATCAAGTAGATATACCCATATCTACTCAAATCATCTGTGAAGGTGAGAAAATAACGATACCCGCCACAAGCTTCAACATTCATTGGACCACATACATAGTATGTATGATTTCCAGCAAATCTGTTGCTCGCTCCATTGTTCCGGAGAACGGAGTTTTAGTCATCTTTCCCATGAGGCATGGTTTGCAAGTACCAAGTGATTCATAATCAAGTGATTCCAAAAGTCCATCAGAATGGAGTTTTTTCATGCGCTTTACTCCAATATGACCCAAACGGCAGTGCCACAAATAAGTTGCACTATCATTATCAACTCTACATCTTTTGGCTTCAATATTATGAATATGTGTATCACTACTATCGAGATTCAATAAAAATAGACCACTCTTCAAGGGTGCATGACCGTAAAAGATATTACTCATATAAATAGAACAACCATTATTCTCAGATTTAAATGAATAACCATCTCGCATCAAACAAGATCTAGATATAATGTTCATGCTTAACGCTGGCACCAAATAACAATTATTCAGGTCTAAAACTAATCCCGAAGGTAGATGTAGAGGTAGCGTGCCGACCGCGATCACATCGACTTTGGAACCATTTCCCACGCGCATTGTCACCTCGTCCTTAGCCAATCTTCGCTTAATCCGTAGTCCCTGTTTCGAGTTGCAAATATTAGCAACAGAACCAATATCAAATACTCAGGTGCTACTGCGAGCATTAGTAAGGTACACATCAATAACATGTATATCACATATACCTTTGTTCACCTTGCCATCCTTCTTATCCGCCAAATACTTGGGGCAGTTCCGCTTCCAGTGACCAGTCCCTTTGCAGTAGAAGCACTCAGTCTCAGGCTTAGGTCCAAACTTGGGCTTCTTCACTTGAGCAGCAACTTGCTTGCCGTTCTTCTTTAAGTTCCCCTTCTTCCCTTTATCCTTTTTCTTGAAACTGGTGGTCTTGTTGACCATCAACACTTGATGCTCCTTCTTGATTTCTACCTCCGCAGCCTTTAGCATTGCGAAGAGCTCGGGAATTGTCTTATCCATCCCTTGCATATTATAGTTCATCACGAAGCTCTTGTAGCTTGGTGGCAGTGATTGAAGAATTCTGTCAATGACACTATCATCAGGAAGATTAACTCCTAGTTGAATCAAGTGATTGTTATACCCAGACATTATGAGTATATGCTCACTGACAGAACTATTCTCCTCCATCTTACAGCTGTAGAACTTATTGGAGACTTCATATCTCTCAATCCGGGCATTTGCTCGAAATATTAACTTCAACTCCTGGAACATCTCATATGCTCCATGACGTTCAAAACGTCGTTGGAGTCCCGGTTCTAAGCCGTAAAGCATGCACACTGAACTATCGAGTAGTCATCAGCTTTGCTCTGCCAGACGTTCATAACATCTGGTGTTGCTCCTGCAGCGGGCTTGGCACCTAGCGGTGCTTCCAGGATGTAATTCTTCTATGCAGCAATGAGGATAATCCTCAAGTTACGGACCCAGTCCGTGTAGTTGCTACCATCATCTTTCAACTTAGCTTTCTCTAGGAACGAATTAAAATGCAACGGAACAACAGCACGGGCCATCTTTCTACAACAACATAGACATGCAAAATACTATCAGGTACTAAGTTCATGATAAATTAAAGTTCAATTAATCATATTACTAAAGAACTCCCACTTAGATAGACATCCCTCTAATCATCTAAGTGATCACGTGATCCATATCAACTAAACCATGTCCGATCATCACGTGAGATGGAGTAGTTTTCAATGGTGAACATCACTATGTTGATCATATCTACTATATGATTCACGCTCGACCTTTCGGTCTCAGTGTTCCGAGGCCATATCTGTATATGCTAGGCTCGTCAAGTTTAACCCGAGTATTCTGCGTGTGCAAAACTGGCTTGCACCCGTTGTATGTGAACGTAGAGCTTATACACCCGATCATCACGTGGTGTCTCGGCACGACGAACTTTCGCAACGGTGCATACTCAGGGAGAACACTTATACCTTGAACTTTAGTGAGAGATCATCTTATAATGCTACCGTCGAACTAAGCAAAATAAGATGCATAAAGGATAAACATCATATGCAATCAATATAAGTGATATGATATGGCCATCATCATCTTGTGCCTTTGATCTCCATCTCCAAAGCACCGTCATGATCACCATCGTCACCGGCGCGACACCTTGATCTCCATCGTAGCATCGTAGTCGTCTCACCAACTATTGCTTCTACGACTATCGCTACCGCTTGGTGATAGAGTAAAGCAATTACATGGCGATTGCATTTAATACAATAAAGCGACAACCATATGGCTCCTGCCAGTTGCCGATAACTCTGTTACAAAATATGATCATCTCATACAATAAAATTTAGCATCATGTCTTGACCATATCACATCACAACATGCCCTGCAAAAACAAGTTAGACGTCCTCTACTTGTTGTTGCAAGTTTTACGTGGCTGCTACGGGCTGAGCAAGAACTGTTCTTACCTACGCATCAAAACCACAACGATATTTTGTCAAGTATGTGTTGTTTTAACCTTCAACAAGGGCCAGGCGTAGCCACACTCGATTCAACTAAAGTTGAAGAAACTGACACCCGCCAGCCACCTGTGTGCGAAGCACGTCCGTAGAACTAGTCTCGCATAAGCGTACGAGTAATGTCGGTCCAGGCCACTTCATCCAACAATACCGCCGAATCAAAGTATGACATGCTGGTAAGCAGTATGACTAGTATCGCCCACAACTCATTTGTGTTCTACTCGTGCATATAACATCTACGCATAAACCTGGCTCGGATGCCACTCTTGGGGAACGTAGCAATTTAAAAAATTTCCTACGCACACGCAAGATCATGGTGATGCATAGCAACGAGCGGGAGAGTGTAGTCCACGTACCCTCATAGACCGAAAGCGAAAGCGTTATGACAACGCGGTTGATGTAGTCGTACGTCTTCACGATCCGACCGATCCAATTACCGAACGTACGGCACCTCCGAGTTCAGCACACATTCAGCTCGGTGATGTCCCACGAACTCACGATCCAGCAGAGTGTCGAGGGAGAGTTTCGTCAGCACGACGGCGTGATGACGGTGATGATGAAGCTACCGACGCACGGCTTCGCCTAAGCACCGCTATGATATAACCGAGGTGGATTATGGTGGAGGGGGGCACCGCACACGGCTAAGAGATCAATGATCAACTTGTGTGTATATGGGGTGCCCCCCTCCCCCGTATATAAAGGAGTGGAGGAAGGGGGAGGGCAGGCCCTATGGCGCGCCCTGGAGGAGTCCTACTCCCACTGGGAGTAGGATTCCCCCCTTCCCTAGTTGGACTAGGAGAGAAGGAAGGGGGAGAGAGGGGGGAAGGAAAGGCGGGCGCCGCCCACCCCCCCCCCCCTCCTAGTCCAATTCGGACCAGAGGGGGAGGGGGCGTGCGGCCTGCCCTGGCCTCCTCTCTCTCTCTCTCCACTATGGCCCAATAAGGCCCATACACTTACCGGGGAGTTCCGATAACCTCCCGGTACTTCGGTAAATTCTCGAATTCACCCGGAACTATTCCGATGTCCAAATATAGGCTTCCAATATATCGATCTTTATGTCGACAATTTAGAGACTCCTCGTCATGTCCGTGATCATATCCGGGACTCCGAACTACCTTCGGTACATCAAAACACATAAATTCATATTACGTATCGTCACCGAACGTTAAGCGTGCGGACCCTACGGGTTCGAGAACTATGTAGACATGACCGAGACACGTCTCCGGTCAATAACCAATAGCAGAACCTGGATGCTCATATTGGCTCCCACATATTCTATGAAGATCTTTATCGGTCAAACCGCATAACAACATACGTTATTCCCTTTGTCATCGGTATGTTACTTGCCCGAGATTCGATCGTCAGTATCTCAATACCTAGTTCAATCTCGTTACCGGCAAGTCTCTTTACTCGTTCCGTAATGCATCATCCCGCAACTAACTCATTAGTCACATTGCTTGCAGGGCTTATAGTGATGTGCATTACCGAGAGGGCCCAGAGATACCTCTCCGACAATCGGAGTGACAAATCCTAATCTCGATCTATGCCAACTCAACAAGTACCATCGGAAACACCTCTAGAGCACCTTTATAATCACCCAGTTACGTTGTGACGTTTGGTAGCACACAAAGTGTTCCTCCAGTATTCAGGAGTTGCATAATCTCATAGGCATAGGAACATGTATAAGTCATGGAGAAAGCAATAGCAATATACTAAACGATCAAATGCTAAGCTAACGGAATGGGTCAAGTCAATCACATCATTCCCTAATGATGTGATCCCGTTAATCAAATGACAACTCATGTCTATGGTTAGGAAACATAACCATCTTTGATTCAACGAGCTAGTCAAGTAGAGGCATACTAGTGACACTCTGTTTGTCTTTGTATTCACACATGTACTAAGTTTGCGTTTAATACAATTCTAGCATGAATAATAAACATTTATCATGATAAAAGGAAATATAAATAACAACTTTATTATTGCCTCTAGGGCATATTTGCTTCAGTTATCTCCAGGCCCGGGCTCAGGGGCATGCAGCTTGTGCGGCCGCACAGGGCCTTCAGCTCCGGCGGGCCCCAAATTTCCGTAGCACTTCACGACAGCCCATAGATAGGTCGCAGGCCTATTGTCTTGCACGCATTGAATACTGGAAATGGGCCTTCGCGGCTTCATCAAGCCCATGCTGTTGTTAGCTCGATGACAATCCTGCGCGTCGACGATGACTCTCGAGGGAAATCCTATATGACTGTCGGAGCTTCGCACAGAGGGTCACGAGAGAGCGGCGCGATCTGGGCCGGCCTATTAGCGGTTGGCGTAGCTTTTACGGATGGGTGGTTTTCTCTTGGTTTTTCATTTTTCCTGTTGTTTTTTGTGGCGGGTTTTCTTTTAGGTCTTTCCTCTTTCGTTTTTTCCTTTCTGTTTCTTTTTTTATTTTCGTTTTTATCTTTTCTGTTTCTTTCTTCTTTTCTTCCCTTTTTCTGTTTCTTTTTCAAAATTCGACAATTTAAAAATGTTTAGAATTCAAATTTTATTGCTATTTTGAAAATATGTTTGGAGCTTTCAAAAAATGTCCATGTTTGAAAAAAAAATCGCACATTTTGAAAAATGTTCCTGTTTTCAAAAAATGTTCATAAAATCTGAAAAAAATTCGGGTTTTAAGAAATATTCTCAAATATTCAAAAAATGTTTGCGTTTTCAAAATGTTTGTAAATTTCAAAACGTTCACAAATTTTGAATAAATGTTCTTGTTTACAGAAAATGTTCATAAATTTTGAAAAAATGTTCGTGTTTTAAAACAATATTCACAAATTTTAAAAAATGTGTGCGTTTTCAAAATGTTTGTAAGTTTTCTAAAAAAATCACAAATTTTGAAAAATGTTCGTTCAGAAAATGTTCATAAATTTCGAAAAATGTTCGTGTTTTAAAATGTTCGTAAATTTTAGAAAATGCTCACGTTTTCCAAGATAATGTTCGCAATTTGAAATTTTTTCTTATTTCTAAAAAATCACGCTTCAAAATAATGCTTGCAATTTTAGAAAATGTTCAAAATTTCGACAAAAATGTTCGCAAAAATAAAAGTTGTTCAAATTTTTTTGAAAAATGTTCGTGTGATCGGAAAATTATTCAGTTTTTGAAAAAAATCATATGTTTTCTAAAAGTGTTCGTGCGTTCAAAAAAGATTTTCGAAATTTGAAATATGTACTTTTTTAAAGAAAATACATTAGCTACAGTACTGCTGCAGTGTCATTTTCAGTTCGCCGAAAGCTGTGCTCCACCCAACCTTGATGCCAGCATCTACCACCGTTGGGACATGGCCACCGGCAGCGCTACCAGCGCCACGTTCGCTGCGGTCGGCAGCTCTTCCGGTAAGTCACCGCCTGGTCAATGGTAATCTCAAGCTCACATTATCAATTCTCTATCTGAGTTTTTACAGGCACATCAATTTTTTTGGCACATCCTGCTCATCTAATTCTGTAGAAACTGCAGTACATTGCTGTATCAATTTGTCACAAAGTCGATCAATTCCATGTCTCTAGCAGTATTCTCCGATAGAAAGTATAGCCCATCGTTTTTCTTTTGCACATCAGACCCATCTAATTTGATTGTTGCCTAATGTACTAGTCGATTTTACTCCACAGTCAGCCGTATCACTATTTGATTTTATTCCACACAATTGGAAGAAGTGTGGTATACACAATAGTAGTTTCTTAGAAGTATCTGAGTGGAAGACTAGCTACATCATGCATATAGGTAAGTCTGTAGCAGCCTATTTTATAAAGCTAAACTAACTTCAGTTAGTACTGACAAAGAAAACACTGTATTCTTAAGCAATGTCTTATCTACATACTATATTTGTTTTTTTAGGGAAAAAGCCAAGTTTTATTCATCAAAGATTACAAATTGTGGAATATATCCCGGATCATGGGGTTGTTTCAGCCACACATGGCGCCCCTGACCTAATAATGTGAAACCTTAGATAGATTATGAGCTTCTTTGTTCGACCCTCTACTTTCAAAATAAAGTTACAATTAAAACTACTAGCTTGATGTTGAATTTCAGTCATGACAACCCTTCAGTATATCTCCTACTACTTGCTTAGAATCAGATGCGAGGATGAAACTTCGCAAGAGTGGGTCTTCTGCCAAAGCGAGCGCCTCCCTACATGCAATGGCCTCCAGCGTTGACGGATCACGGATGCCACGAATTACCAACGCGAGCTACCCAAATAGTTCCCGTGCTCATCACAAGCGACAAAGAAGATTTTTAAGAGGTAGGCCTCATTTTAGAGTTTTGCACGGGGCCTCCAATTTTGCCGGCCTGGCCCTGGTTATCTCACATCTAAGTACATGACCGGTTAATCAAAAACATCTAAGTACTGTTTCCAGCTCGCCCGTTTCCTGTGTTGTTCGTTGGGCCGTTGTCGTTTTGGTTGTGTTCAATTTTAGGCTGCAGTTTCTTCCCATGTTGGGCTGCCAAGCTCAGTTTTTTTTTTCATTTGAAAAGCGATTGGGATGCAGATGCCAAGAGGTTCGATGTTTGAGCAGACCTGTGATACACCAAATATAGTACTTTCTAATCACCTTAGTCTCATCTGTTTTTCCTTTGCCTTTTCAGTTTTTATTCTACTGCACACAAATAATATCTTGCAGCTTGTCAAAAAAAATTCAACCTCATCGACGTTGTATTTGTCTAGTGAATGACAATTATATGTATACCTTTAATGCTCAACTTTTTTCTGCCCAGTTGCAAGTTCACCCTTGAATCGCAATGAGACCGACCTTTTTTGTCCCACTAGCAGGGTCCATCCTCGACTCCGGGGAAACAATTTTTTTTACAGTTGCAAATCCACTCGCAACTGGAGCTGGGCCTTTTTTGTCGCAATTTTAAGGCCGCCCTCAACTCACAACTGAGCCTAATTTTTTTTGTCCTAATTGCAAGCCCGCCCTCGAGTCGCAAGTAGGGCCTATTTTTGTCCTAATTGCGAGTCCATCTTCAACTCGTAACCAAGGTCCGACTTTTTTGTCTCAGTTGCAATTCCACCCTCGACTCGCAACTGGGTCACACAATTTTTTGTCCTATTTGCAAGTCCACGTTCAACTCGCAACTGAGGCATAATCTTTTTTTGTCCCAGTTCCAAGTCCATCTTCGACTCGCAACCGGGGTCCGCCCTTTTTGTCTTAGTTGCTAGTCCACCCTCGAGTCACAACTGGGGCCCGACCTTTTTTGGGTCCCAATTGCAAGTCCATGTTCGACTCGCAACTAGGGCCAAATATTTTCTTTGTCCCAGTTGTAAGTCCATCAATTCACAATCGGGGTCCGACCTTTTTTGTCCAAGTTGCCAGTCCACCCCCAACTCGCTACTGGGGCCGGATATTTTTCTGTCTCATTTGCAAGTACATATTCGACTCGCAATTGAGGCCTACTCTTTTTTATCCTAGTTGGAAGTCATGCTTGACTCGCAACCGGGGTCCTTTTTTGTCCCAGATACAGGTCCACCCTCGACTCAAAACTGGGGCCCGACCTTTTTTTGTTCAAGTTGCAAGTCCACCTTCGACTCACAACTAAGGCCCGACCTTTTTTCATCCCAGTTGCAAGTCCACCCTAGACGTTTAACTGGGTCTGACCTTTTTTGTTCCAGTTCCAAGTTCACGCTCGACAGGCAACTAGGACTCGCAATTTTTTTGTCCCAGTTGCAAGTCCACCATCGACTCGCAATCGGGTCGTTCTTTTTGTTCTTCTACCAGTTGCAAGTCCCCCCTCGACTTGCAACTGGCCCTGTAGTAAGTGTTGTCCCTGCTTACAAGCATAGTTTAAAAATCCTGACCGGTGATCGAACCAGATGTCATCGGTTCAGGTTTTTACCGGTCGGTTAGCAGCTGCCCCGATTCATTTGTTTGTGTTCTTGAGCCATAAAAATATGTGAAAAATGGTTAAATATACTAAGATTATATTTTTTGACAGCTACGATTAGATTGGCTAGTTGGTTGTCGGGCCAAACTAACGCCCAAGGGTCGTCCCCAGTGACATTATTTTCCCCCTCTTACCCAACGATGCTAGCGCGTGCTAATTGTTCAACCCGTTACGGTTTTTCTTCCGGTTTGAGCAAAAAAGGGCCAGTTCAACCGGTTATGTCAGGATCGTCTGCAGAATGGTCTGGGTAGCTTATGAAACCAAAGAGGCTGTTGGTTTGGTTTCATCACGTTTTTTCCTAGTTTTTATTTTTATTTTTTGTTATTTTCTTCATTGGCTTTCCTTTTCTTTTACTTTTTTATTCCAAAAATGGGGTTTCCTTTTCTTTTCCATAATCATTTTTCCGTTTCAAAAGGTGCTTGGAACCTGAATAGTTCTTTGTACTTAAAAAAAAGGAATTTAAAATATCAAAATAAGTTTGAGTTTTACAAAACATGTTTGCAATTTTTAAAATATGTTCATTCTTTTCAAAAAAAGTTTAAAAGTTTGAAACAACGTTTCTTTTAAAAATTGTTCACAAATGCTAATCATCTCCAAGTAACTCTCAAGCTTTACACGTACTGGACTAAACTGCAAGCTCACAGCTTGACTACAATCGTTTCCAAACCCATAGGCATCCAGGTGCCATGTTTGATTGCTAAAAAAAGAAAGTCACACGTAGCGGACATCCACACATGGGTCCTCAAGTTTGGATTAGGCCCTAGCCAGAAGTCAGATCGCTGGGTGAGAAGGTCGCGCAAAGTGATTACTAGCAGCCAACGGGACACGGCCCGCTAGAGAAGGGTGTGAGCGTCAATCAAATAATCTAAGACAAACAAAAGAGGATCATAAATAGTGCAGATGTCATACTAAGATATTTGATGAAAGAGGATCATAAATAGTGCATATTATAGTGATATAGTCAAACCCGTAAGTTAAGCTCATGTGACATCTTGGTATGGCTAAACCAATTATTATTCTTCCCCAAAAATGGCTAAACTAAGTGGTTGGTGGGAACTTTGTCTCATTTCAGTAGCCTACAAAGTCTAGCGTCGTTTGATGAAAAAGAGCCCATTACAAGGCGCTTGCTCTCAACTCTCAAGGTCTCGATATCTATCCGCCCCTTTTAGTTTATGGTTGGTATATATGTAAGCATGTGACGGCGCGAATACCCTGACTGACATCTTTGGTGTTACTATTAAACAACTAAGTAAGGTTAGAGTAGCCAGACTTGTAAGAGAGAAGACCAGTGGAGGTCCCCAAAACTAATGTAGAAGATAAAGATAACCAAGTGACCTGCCACGCCGGATTTAACCTATTGCACATGGACGATAGCAGATAGGAATCCCTGGCCTAGAGGAAGGTGGCAACTTAGAACCTTTGGACCAGATTAATTAAACAACGGAAAGGCTACAAATCTGACGTTAATTTTTTAGACATGGAAAATCAAAAGTTTTTTATGGCAATTTATACTGGCACGAGGATAGCAATTGTAGTTTGCAAGCACGGTGATTTTTCTGGCAAAATATGAACTGGGGCGCATTTGTCAAGCTCACCAATTAAACTTGCCATCCTTGACAAACACAACTTGCCATGAAAAACTTACGATTTGTCATGCCTAAAAAATCTGACGTTCGCTGGATATCCGGGTCCATTAAACAATGGCTAGTGCCCGTCTGAGTAACCCATCTCCCTCCTCAAGAGAGAAACCCCCCATAACGAGAATGGGCTTTGTGCGTTCGCCGACTGCTATGGCCATCTGGCGGAGCTGGGCACCGTTGCACTGCAAGATCTTCGCCTGGCTCGTGGTACAGTACCGATTATGGACGTCTGACAGGCGCACCCAGCATGGGCTCCAGGACGAGCCTTCCGCTTGCTTCACCTGCTTGCAGGACCAGGACAACGTTGATCACATTCTCGTGAGATGCGTCTACGCGCAGGAGGTTTGGCATCGTTGCTTTGACAAGATGCAGATGGACATTGCTCCGCCAACCCAGAACATCACTTTTACCGAATGGTGGTTCCAACAAAGGACGAGGTTCGCGGGCAAAATTCGTCGTGGTTTTGACTCCTTCGCGATCGGCACAGCGTGGGCTTTGTGGAAACAGAAAAACGCGAGGGTGTTCAATAGAGTGCTCGATCAAAGAACGCCCGAGCAACTGGCGACGCTTGTACTTTCGGAGATCAAGGAGTGGTCGCTAGCTGGATTTGGTGTAGGAGGCTTAGATCCGTTTGTGAGAGAGTGATTTTGTACTTATCTCGGTGTTGGTGTTTGTGAAGCAGGATGTTTGCATCTTGCTAGACTGCTTATAATTATCTTCTGTCTTCTATAAAAATATAGTAAGCCATTTTGACGTAATGTTGAAAAAAAAACCCATAATAACCAAACTGTTGTACCCAGCCCGAGACACCATCATAACCAAGGCTAGTGATCGCCAAATTTCCTAGCTCATCTTTTTAGACAAACAGGCGCGGGGCTCTGCTTTTCATTAAAGCGAAGAGTAACCAAGTTGGGGCTGGGTACACCAGCTGTTGTTACAGGGGAGCTCAATCTCACACAGAGAAAAGACAACACACGTACGGCAGAAACTCTCCCTACGGGAGCTTAATCTCGGAATATAATGCAGAGAATGTACGAGAAAAAGGACATTTTTGTTAAGAAACATATAATGCAAAATTCCAGTTGAAGTTTTATTTTCTTTAAAGGAAAAATACTCTGTTGATTTGATTTCATATTCGGGATGATAGTCAGAATGATGCTGCACTCGCACCATAGTCGCAAAACCCCACCTAAACCTCTATAAAATCACAGTCCACGCCCCCCGGCCATGGCGACGCTTCTCCCAGCCTGCTCCGCCTCCTCTCCCGCATCCGCCTCCGCCGCGCCGCCCGGCATGTCCTCCTCCTCCCCAGCTTCTCCAACGCCGGCTGACGCAGCGGGAGGGGCCGTGGAGAAGCCCACGGCGGCGCCATACGGGTCCTGGAGGTCGCCCATCACCGCAGACATCGTCTCCGGTGCCGACAAGCGCCTCGGTGGCATCGCCCTTGCCAGAGACGGCCGCCTACTATGGATCGAGGGCCGCCCCGAGGAGAAAGGGTGAGTAAACCACTGCGTCAATGCTTACAACTGCTTATTGATTCACCGCAAGGCATGAGGAGACGCTCCCAGATTTGTAGTACCTCATAGCTTCGAATTGCTAAACATTGTAGGGGCATATCTGGAGTTGTTTCTAACTGCATTGGGCACGCACCAGTACTGTACCAGAGGACCGACTGGTTCTATCGCCTCAAGTGGATATATATAGCACTGAATATAAGGAAAATGTTATTTGGAGGTGGGGCGTTATGGTCTCTTTACCATAAGAGTAAAGATCTACTTCCTCCGTTCCTAAATATAAGTCTTTTTAGGGATTCCAATATGAACTATATACGGATGTATATAGACATATTTTAGAATGTAGATTCACTCATTTTGCTTCATATGTAGTCCGCTTTGGAATCCCTAAAAAGACTTATATTTAGGAAGGCAGGGAGTACCTCATATCCTCTAGTCTCTATCCTCTATAGAAAGATTCTGTCAGTTCTGAGAAGGGGGACGACATCCCAAACGACACAGATTCCACGACTTATAGCTGGAAGTCTGGAACTGTTTTTCTCTGTATAAAGAAACTATAAAAGTGCATGCACAGGAGTATGTGAGTGATGAAATTTGACATATGACAGATGTATTTGCTTGATGAATGTTAAGTCAACATGCTTGAGAACATTCAAGCATGCAAGCTATGGCCCCAGCGTATTCGTCGTGGCAAATGAAGCCTCTTTCTCCAAGTCACTGCTCTTTTTTGTTGTTGTTTCTCCTGGCTTGCGGTAGTGTTTGTTCGTAGGGTCGTGTTTCTGCTGTTATGTGGGTGTGGCTTTTGGTGTGCCTGGTTGAAGTTGTAATGGTATACTATTTTCTGTAAGCTGCTGGATACCAGCATATATACTCTGAAAACTTTGCTTTCCGTGAAAAACAGGTCCAAGTGCCTTTTCTCTGAATAAAATTGGGTGAGAACCCAGAGCATGCCATGAGTGCGTGCATCCTACACACAAGATAAAATGGTATTGGTATCTCAGATGAATTGAATGATAAAATCCTTCCTCGCTCACAATCAATGATGCCATATATCGAACTCCTCGGCTTGTGTCAATTACTTTATGTTAACGCTGAATATTTGTTGTACCATATTCAATCTTGGTAGGCTTCTATTAGTTTGAATCCAAACTCAAAATTGAATATTTTGTGTCATATTTAACTAATTTTGTATCCAGGCGTATGGTTATTGTAAAGGAGGGTGACAAGCCTGTGGATGTCATACCTCAGGAATTCGCAGCACGCACCCTTGTTCAAGAATACGGAGGTGGCGCATTTGCAGTCCAAGATAATACTGTTGTTTTCTCAAACTACAAGGATCAACGTCTGTACAAGCAACCGACTGAAAGTAAGTGCGATGGTAATCACTTATAATGGAGCTAGTTCAACAAAACTCTAATCCACATGTGACATGCCAATAAAAACAGGAAATTAAGTTGGAATTATATGGTGTCTGTCAGATACAACAATCTTACGTTCCATTACATATCCCTTCATGGGTTAGTGCATAGATTGCATATTGTGTTCATTCAAATGGGTAATACGAGTACAATATGCAATAGAGTATGAAGGAAAAGATAACAGAGAAAGAGTGATGCCAACATAGCCGATACAATATACGGAGTAGTTCTGAAGCCCAGGATTGAATGCCTAAAAAACTTATCTGTGGGATCACCCAATATCGGAATCAATAGGTAGGCTAGCTAAGGCTCTCTGTCCTAATCCTCATGAGTCATGGATCATGACTGCAGGAGAAGAACTTGCATTTAGGTTGAATACTTATCATTGACAGCCGACGAAGTGATATGCTG
Source organism: Aegilops tauschii subsp. strangulata (assembly GCF_002575655.3). Classification (NCBI taxonomy): domain Eukaryota; kingdom Viridiplantae; phylum Streptophyta; class Magnoliopsida; order Poales; family Poaceae; genus Aegilops; species Aegilops tauschii. Next base: position 10,391,807 of record NC_053037.3, on the reverse strand, counting down.
TGTTTGACAAGAAAACTAGCCAATCTTGTTTGACTGAAAACTGTAGGGGAGGTCTCAGCAGCATATGTTTTGTTAATTATAAAAAACTGTACAAGTAAGAAGGCTGTACAAGGATGAGTACACAAGATGGCTAGGAGGGTTGTAGGAATTGGCACTAAGTAATATCATCTCTTTAGAACCATTTGATATTTCATCTTCGGCAAATTAAATTAAACTATGAAGTTTTTTCATTTGAGATCATTTCACATGATTATTACAGTTGGAAGTCTGCCCGTGCCTCTTACACCCGATTATGGTGCACCTGACGTCAGTTATGCTGGTGGTGTCTTTGATCCACACTTCAGCCGTTATGTTACTGTGATGGAAGGTACTTCACATATAATTTGTTTACAGACTTACATGTAGTCTAGTTGCAGGATGAACTATTGTACTCTTGACATGCTCAAATTTCTTGATAGATCGGCGAACGAGTAACTTGAATCCCGCTACAACAATTGCGTGTATAAACTTAAGCGGTGGGGATATCCATGGTAAGACTAGAAAATTATATAGCTTGTACCAAGTAGATCTATATTTTTGTTTGATTCTTCCTATGTTTACTCTGGGTTGATGTTTTGACTGACAGTACCTCACATATTTTCTGTATTGAAGAACCGAAGGTGCTGGTCAGTGGGAATGACTTCTATGCTTCTCCAAGAATTGATCAAAACAAAAAGCGGATGGCATGGATTGAGTGGGGTCATCCAAACATGCCATGGGATAAATCAGAACTCTGGGTTGGCTACTTCTCTGAAAGCGGGTAAATGGAATTATCGTTTGAACTAGATATTAGTACATGCTGTGTTTCCTTGTAAGATTAGATACAGTTTGTTTCCTTAGATAAGATCCTTAGGATCCAAGTCTGTTTTGTTTACCTGTCATACAAGTTGATCGGCCTGTCGTATATAATGGCACCCTTGTCTTCGCGTAGGTGCCGTACCTCCACTAGATGGTTCCGGGGTGGTGAGACTTTCGGCCTTGCCATTCTGGTGAACGTCTATAAAACCCTAGACCACCACAGGCCCCAACCAGTGACATTCTCTTAATGTCAGTTTTGACTTGGACTTGCATATTTTCGTTCTAATTAAGGAACTATACAGTATTCACATTTTCCTAAAAGCGTATATGGGATTCTGTTTGTATATATATATATATATTACTCCCTCTATTCCTAAATATAAGTTTTTTTAGAGATTCCACCATGGCCTACATACGGAGCAAAATGCGTGAATCTACACTCTAAAGTATGTCTATATACATCCGTATATAATTTGTAGTGTAATCTCTAAAAGACTTATATTTAGGAGCAGAGGGAGTAGCTTGCATCATGGTACAGGCTAGATTAGTGACTAGACTACTGTGCTTAATACGTTGCAGCAAGCTCTAGTATTACACTCCATTTATCATGGGCTTTTAAAATTTCTAACTGCTGCTGATTTGTTTGTGTGCAGAGAGTTAACCAAACGGGTCTGTGTTGCTGGAGGCAACCCAATGCTGGTGGAATCCCTTGCTGAGCCTAAATGGTCTCCAAAAGGTGTCATTTGCCAGCTAAATTTGCCTATATTCCTTGTTATTTTCTTAAAGATATGTTACTATGCTTACTTGGGTGATAAAGACGTTCCTCGTAAGCGTATTATTTCGCTCTTTCGTTTTGTTTCTTAAGTAAGTTAAACACTTTTTTTTGCACATCTTCATGGTTTCTAAAGTAGTGTTCTTGAACAAAGTCAAACAACCTACTCTACTTGTGCTTTTTCATCGTTTCAGTACACTCTTCTATTTGACGATCGAATTGTTTTATATTATGTTGAGATTGACGTCACTAGTTTCTGTTGTTGGTCTATCAATTTATTGATTCAATATTTCTTGGAGCTGCTTTAACTAAATGGACTATCATAGTTTGTGGGGAATTTTTCTCTATAGATCAATAAAGGTTATCTCCAATATGGAAGTGTATATGTGCTATTGTTTTCTGGGTCTTCTGTTCACATATCATTTGCTTCTACGACTTTAGTATTAATATATTTGCTTCTACGACCATGGCTTGATACATGCAAACTTGCAGGAGAACTGTTTTTCATAACTGACAGAGAGAGTGGATTCTGGAACATTTATAAATGGGTAATGTGGTTTTCTTTCACTACTTGAGCTCCTGTTTTTCATAACTGACAGAGGGAGTGGACAAAGAATTGAACATACATTTTGATGACACTGTTAGTGTTTTCTGTCGTGGAGAATGGAGTACATTCTTTGTCATCATCTGATCTTTGCTTGCATAAAATCTCTCTGCACTTTGTATCAGGTTGAACATAGCAATGAGGTTGTTCCGGCGTACACATTAGATGCTGAGTTCACCAGACCATTGTGGGTTTTTGGCAACAGGTCTTACGATTTTCTTGGAAACAGCAATCACATCGTCTTAACTTACAGGTTCTGATAATTCTGTAAAGTTGTTTGTTTCATTGTCACATTTTGTTGATGAAACATCTTTAAATACCATCCCAATACCGATGTAACACAGGCAGCGCGGAACGTCATATCTTGGTGTTCTTGATTGTGATTCAGGCTTGGTTTCATTGCTCGACACCCCTTTCTCCGATTTGTCCAATGTGGTAAGTACCAGAATCTACAGGTCCTCCATCTGAAGTTTTTGTTTCATGTATGTACCATGTCATGTTACTTCAATTTCATGCTGGTGGTTGAGATGACCTCTTCCGTGTTCTGGCAGGTTGCTGGAAATGATTACTTCTATATCGAAGGTGCATCTGCAAGTGTCCCAATGTCAATTGCAAAGGTGTCTAGGATGTGACATCCACATTATTGGTTATGTACCGATGATGTATTAGAGCATCAACTCATGCAACATGTATGTGTTTCTTTCCAGGTGACTTTGGATAAGAACAAAACAAAAGCAATTAGTTTCTCAATAGTCTGGTCTTCCTCACCAGATGTTGTGCAGTATAGACCTTTCTTCAGCACCCCAGAATTTATTGAGTTCCCTACATCCAGCCCTGGGCAGATGGCGTATGCCTATTTCTACCCACCTTTGAATCCCATGTTTCAAGGTTTACCAGATGAAAAGCCTCCATTGCTGGTCAAAACGCATGGTAAGGAAATTAATGAACCCTTTTGATGTCTCAAAATAATTATTCGTAGACAATTTCAGTGTGGCATGCGCGTGCGGTGTGTGTGTGTGGGTGGGTGTGCGCGGGCACACACGCGTCCGTTTATTTCATTGAAAGTTGGATTGTTAAGTGAGTTATAGGATCCTCCGTATTCCATAATTACAACAAAACCATGCAGCTTTGATGCTTCCCACAATTTTCAGGAGGACCTACGGCTGAAACATGCGAAATTCTAGACCTTAGTGTCCAGTATTGGACAAGTCGAGGATGGGCATTTCTTGATGTTAACTACGGAGGAAGCACTGGTTTGTCATTGCCTCTAGTATTCAGATTAGACGGATTCTTCGTTCTATATTGATTGTAATTAAGGCTCCGGGTTCATTTAAATTATTAATTGTTATTACTGTACGCTAAACTACATTGAAATATAAACTGAAGGATATGGGAGAGAATACCGAGAGAGATTATTGGGGAAATGGGGTATTGTCGATGTTGATGATTGTTGCAGCTGTGCAAGATTCCTGGTATGTCCTATCATCAACGATTCTAATAGTATAAGCATTTTTAACAATGCTCACAGTGCATCTTACTTAATTAAGGTCGAGAGCGGGAGCGTAGATGAACAACGCCTATGTATAACGGGGAGATCAGCAGGCGGATACACTACTTTAGCTTCACTTGCATTCAGAGATACATTCAAGGCTGGAGCATCTTTGTATGGTGTAAGTTCTATCTTTTCAGAATATATTATTTATTGGCTTGCTATAAACAAACTTTCACCAGATACTCAGTGGTTTCTGCAGTTTCTGTATTTGTTTTCTTAGAAACAGTGCCTGCATTCTCAAAATGGTAGTCATGGAGGCTAATTTGATCATTCATCCTCTTTTTCGGATACGCGAAAAAATCCCTTCTCCATTTCATTATAAAACGGAAACAAAGTGTTTTACATACAGCAGAACAGACCACAGTAGATGCTAAACCCTACACTGAGAAGAGAACCTATTACTGTTCTCAAAGAAATTTACTCTCCTCGGGTAGGTAAAGAGCAGCAGAAGCTAAAACCGAAGTTTTCCTCTGCTGGCTTCCATTTCAGTTGCCATAATGAGAGTACCAACTCAATGGTTTCTTGGGAAAGAAGAGATTTTGCTAGGCCTTTCCTCATGGAAGCTTCCATTAATGTCGTTTGGTGCATCTGGAAGCAAAGAAAAACTAAAATCTTCCATAATACCCGCCCTAGCTTAGGCTCTTGGTCATAAGCCAAGCAAGGATTGGAGCGGCGTCGCAAGCACCTTCCTCATTCGGAGGGAGAGCGCAAAGAGATCTCTCTTAGACCATAGTCCTTCTCCAAATGTAGGTTTCCTTAGTGGCTGCATCTCTTTGCCTGGCTCAAGGCAGGAATATTCAAGAACATCATGTGTCCTTGCGCGCACCCTTATAGCCCCTATTTGGAACTCAGGAAAATTTCCTGATTCTTGTGGGAGTTGAACTCTTTCTTGTGAAATTTCTGAGTTCCGAACAGGGCCAAGTGTGATGTGCCTTTTTAGTTGACATATACAGCTAATAATATACCCTCACAACGTATTTGCTGGCTCTGGGAACAAGCTCAAGGAGTGCTCTAGGGACTAGGGCTTATGGACAAATCTTAGTCATCATGCCATCCATAATGACCCTGGGTGCGTTTGGTTAATATGGTTTAATAGTTTGTTAAATATTTATGAATTCCTTATGTGTTTTGGTTGCAGTTAATACCAAACAACTCCGGTATGGTTTCGGTAAATACCATATTAACCAAAGTTGACAAGAACTTAAAATATCTCGGTGACTTTACAGGTTCACATCATAAAGTACAAATTAACACATGACAAATTGAGTAATTAACACCAGAAGCATGCTAGTATCAACACCAACAGCAAGAAGGCAGCTAATTAACACCTAGGCAAGGAGCAAGCAACACGCAGCGAATCACAACCAGGCGGATCCATGCTGCATTAGTCATATCATATAGCATTTTCTTATAGCAGGAAGCATTTTAGTATTAGCAAGCACCAAGTAGATAGTGTACACATGCCAGTTTAATGTCATAACGAACTAATGTTGTGCGGCCGGCCATTGTTTCATGCTTAATTGTGAGTCTGACCAAAGGCGAAGATCCCAATTGTCCAGGATGAGCGCTGAGATAGGCCGGGCCTTGCAAGTGTTTGCTGTTTGGTAATAACCAAATTAGTTCGGTTTTGTACAAAATAAACCAAACCTTTAGCGGTTAAGTAATTTGCCAACAATAATGATAACCAATAACCACATCAGCCGGCTCGTAACCGAACGTCCAGCTTTGCATAACCGGCCTGGTCTTGGTTCGATACCATATTAACCAATAACCGTATCCATACGATCGTTTTCATTAGTAGACTGGTTGAAACTTGAAAATGCAGTTTAGTGCCATTTTGGTTGCTATAATTTAGTCGTTCTATTTTTTTGCTGTTTGTTTGTATAAACATAAAAACTAACTCTTTTGCTCAATTGATGATCAGATTGGTGATTTGTCTTTGATGAGAGCAGACTCACAGAAATACGACTCCCATTATATCGACAATCTTGTCGGTAAGAAAGTATCTCATCATTTTTGTTTCGGAAAGGGGTGTTCAACGCATCAATTGTATGATTTAATAGTTACTTCTTCCATTACATCCTTTCAGGAGATGAAAGAGCTTACTATGAGAGGTCACCAATCAACTTTGTCAATAAATTTACATGCCCAGTAATTCTGTTTCAAGGGTTGGATGATAAGGTAGGTGTTGATCATCAACCACATTGGTTATCATGAATTCATGAGTACACAAGTCGGTAGAACCATGCACATGTGTGTTTCTTTAACATTTGAAGTTATCTTTCGACTCTTGAGATTATGTTTCTTCTGTAGTGGATTAGCCACTCTGTTCTTCAGATTGTCATATTATAGTTCCTCCTGTAAAACTAATGGCCAGGCTTCCATATTTGCATAGGGTTTGTATGTACTTTGTTGAACATACTTAAGATTGATGAATCATTGCCTGCAACATTTCTTTGTGCAAAATTACAACCTGCATTTAGCTAAGGCTGAAATAGACCGTAGCAAAATATTTCACTTGCCTTAATGTTTCACAGGTCGTACCACCAAACCAAGCACGTAAAATATACCAGGCTTTGAAAGAAAGAGGTCTGCCTGTTGCTTTGGTTGAGTATGAAGGGGAGCAGCACGGGTTCCGCAAGGTTGAATACTGTACTAATAGTTGCCTTTCTACATCTTCTACCCTGTTAACTTTCAAGGTTGTCATGGATTTCATCTTCACATTTTTCACTCTGAACAGGCCGAAAACATCAAGTTTACCTTGGAGCAGCAGATGGTGTTTTTCGCTCGATTAGTCGGGAAATTTGAGGTGGTGGATGATATAACTCCAATCAAGATCGAAAACTTTGATTGAAGTGCAGAAGAAACAATCGTAGCATCAGCTTACATTTTCTTTTAGAACTTGACTTTTTAGTGTAATGGTGTCTTGTCGCTATGTAACTGTTTACGTGTTTTACAATGCGTCTCTTCACATTTGTTTTGGATTATGATAAATAGAACGAGATGCCCACCATGATGTTTTCTACTTGCCCAGCAACAAGAAAGAGCGTTCTCTAGTCATGTCATGTTTTCAAGTGGAGCATGCAAAAAGTTGTGGACCCTAATAGAGAGCTGACGTTCCCTACAGGAGGACGTTGCACGAATGAACGCTTCCCTCATGGAGGCTCACGCGAGTGAACGGCGTTCGCTCAAAAAACCTCCCCAGGAAACGTTTCAGGAATTGCCATCCTATAATAGAGAGATTTGTTATCCTATAACAAATAGATTTGCTAGGACGCGGATTTGGTGAACATGGGTACGCATGCACCCTTTATGAATAGTAAATTTTCAAAAAATACTAGAAAAAATCAAAAAATCTGAATTTATTTTTGTAATATACATAGTCAGCCAGTATACTCGCATATGAAGTGTCACGAAAACATGACATCCGTGATAATCTGGGCAAAAATGACAAAATCGAAGCTAATCAAAACTATATTAAAAACATTGTTTAATGAATAGTATGGTCGTATTTGTATTTTCTTCACTAACAATATCATGAGTGTCAATACATCATGAAACTTCACATGTGAGTAGAATGATCGACCAAGTTTCATGCCGCAAAAATTCAGAATTTTTTTATTTTTCTTGTATTTTTTTATGAATTTACTATTCACGTGGGTGCGCTCTCACTTATGTTCACCTTTGTATTTTCGTGCTAAAGAAGAAATAATTGTTATGCTATAGAAGAAAATTTGTCATACTATAGCAGAGAAAATTGCCTGGCATTTCAGAGATTTAACATGCTGTAGTCAGCAGAAAGAATAGACAGGCTAAAAGAGAAGAGGAAAGTCATGCTTACATGTTTACAAATTACCATCTTGCGGCTATACCTGGCCAAAACTCAGGCCGGGCCAAGCTTTGTGTCGGGCCTAAAAAGGCCCGCAGCAGAAAACCTAGGTCCGCGCCCAGCCCGGCCTTTGGGCCTAGATTTCAGGCCCAAGCCTAGCCCAACAATGCAAAAGCCCATCGGGCCTCAGGCCGGGCCACTTCGCTTAAACACACATGTGTCAAGCTCAAGGCCAGCCCACCCTGGCATTCAGGCTCAAATTAGGCCAAGGCCCGGTCGTGGGCAAGGCCGGGCCGGGCCGGGTTTCCCATGGCCAAGTATAGTTGCAGCAGAGGAGAATTACCATGTTAGCGATGATTGCCATGTATTGCTATGGTACACATAGAGAGAGTGCCATGCATGTCCAAGAAGTTGCCATGCTACAGTCAGAGGAATTGTCGTGCTACCCAGAATGTCATACATGCTTTTAATAATTGTCATGCCACATCACAGGTGCAGTACTGGGAAAAGGCTTATAAGTGGCCTCATATTAATGGCTGGCGTGGATAGGTACTCATCACTCCTATTTTTGGAGAAGTAGCAGTGACGGCTGACACCTCTTGCCCGTCACTTGTATTTATCGAGCAATGGCGGGCGGAAATGACCACTCACCACCGGTAAACTCTTCCAAGATTGCCCGCGTGATGAGAACTGCCAGTAGCGGGAAGCGCACAACATGCCCGTCACTGGTGTATCAGTCAACAATGGCGGGCATGTATTGTGCCCGCGTCGGATACATTTTTAATCTGGAGGCAAATTAATGTAAATAGCCATAAGTTAGATGTGGCGGGCGCCCAAAGTCATCCGCCTCACCTAAGTTATGTCCAAAAACTATCCACTATATACATTAGGTGCATCAAGTTTTTGCCGTAACGGTATCAAAATTTTACCACACACTACAGGTGTCCAATGAGTACACCATGTCAAGTCTCATCACATTCAAAGCTCGTCTGCACAGCCAAATATTGTTTTCCATTATAATTGTCGGAAAGTCAACAAATGCTGGGAAAATAGCAAACCAATTAAAAAAGTGAAAACATTTGAGCATGGGGCTTTCAATGGTGTCTATTACCCGTGGAAGTTTGAACTTGAGATGATTTAAAGCAAATCTAGTACAATAACATAGTAGTGGCGAGCTCTTGCTTGCGCCGGCCACTAGTAGTGATGTGGCGGGTGTTTTCTCTGGCCCGACACGGGTCAACCATCCACGACAGTTTCACCCCCCCCCCCCCCCCAACCACCTCCCTCGCGAAAAGACGGTTTCAAAACTTCCCCCGGTACACTTTCTGAATTCTCTGCCGCGCGCGTCCCACCCCAACCCTCAACCCTCGTTCCTCTCCGCCGCCATGCACCCTCTTCCTCAGGAGCAGATGGCTGGGACTGATGTTCTTTTCGATTCGGGCATGTGAAAACTAAGCATACTTGGTTCTTTTTAGTTGTCACCAGGCGCAGGTGTGATCCGGCATTGCTGTGTGGATCAAAGCAATTCTGAATTTGAATTTACTGGCGGACATATACATGATAGAATTGGATGATGGCCTCCCGCATTCGTATCCGCAGACTGATCTCCCTGTCTGCGCACGAATGCGGAAGAAAATTTACGGGCCGCGGTTGGAGATGCCCTTAAACAATGAAGGCTACACTAGTCATGCTAGGACGATAGCTGGTGTAGAGGAGAAGCATGCAGCTGGCAGGGACGATGAAAAAAATCCAACTCCCTCCCACGAAAGGAACACATTAAGATTGGTTGACACGATAACATCCAATCAACATCTATGTGCTTGAATGAAACACTGGTGCCCAATCAATGCAGGTTTATTGGTCGAAGGCATTAATTACCTGTACCATGACCGACTAGCTTAATAGTCTCGGCCAGTGATGATTAAGCCCCTAATGTCAGAGACTGTGGTTGTGTTCATCTAATAACTTTCTTTTGTTTCATCAAACCTGAGACGTTTCACATGATTTGTCTAAAGAATCCATCTTTCGTGTCAATCAGATTTATCCGTCCTACTCCTGGTCCTAGTTTTGTTACGCAAAATGCACCGCTTTGTATACTTAACAATATGAATTACATGAAAGGAAACATAGACATAATGGTTCTGAATCTACCCCAAACACAAGGCTTGTACATGATGTTGGGGAACGTAGTATTTCAAAAAAAATACCTACGATCACGCAAGATCTATCTAGGAGAAGCATAGCAACGAGCAGGGAGAGTGTGTCCACATACCCTCCTAGACCGAAAGCGGAAGCATTTAGTAACGCGGTTGATGTAGTCGAACGTCTTCGTGATCCAACCGATCCAAGCACCGAACATACGGAACCTCCGCGTTCAGCACACGTTCAGCTCGGTGACGTCCCTCGAACTCTTGATCCAGTTGAGGCCGAGGGAGAGTTCCGTCAGCACGACGGCGTGGTGACGGTGATGATGAAGTTACCGGCGCAGGGCTTCGCCTAAACACTACGACGATATGACCGAGGTGTGTAACTGTGGAGGGGGCACCGCGCATGGCTAAGAGATTGTCTGTTGTGCTATTGGGGTGCCCCCTGGCCACGTATATAAAGGAGGGAGGAAGTGGAGGCCGGCCTAGGAGGGGCGCGCCTATAGGGGGAGTCCAACTAGGATTCCCAATCCTAGTTGGAGTCACCTTTCTTTTCCAAGAGGGAGAGAGGGAAGGAGTAGGAGAGGGAGAAGGAAAGAGAGGGGGGCGCCGCCCCCTCCCTAGTCCAATTCGGACTTGCCATGGAGGGACGCGCGACCACCCCTTGAGGCCTTTCTCTCCTTTCCCGTATGGCCCATTAAGGCCCACTACTTCCCCCGCCGAATTCCCGTAACTCTCCGGTAATCTGAAAAATACCCGAATCACTCGGAACCTTTTCGATGTCCGAATATAGCCTTCCAACATATCAATCTTTACGTCTCAACCATTTCGAGACTCCTCGTTATGTCCGTGATCTCATACGGGACTCCGAACAACCTTCGGTACATCAAATCACATAACTATAATACAAATCGTCATCAAACGTTAAGCGTGCGGACCCTACGGGTTCGAGAACTATGTAGACATGACCGAGACACATCTCCGGTCAATAACCAATAGCGGAACCTGGATGCTCATATTGGCTCCTACATATTCTACGAAGATCTTTCGGTCAAACCGCATAACAACATACGTTGTTCCCTTTGTCATCGGTATGTTACTTGCCCAAGATTCGATCGTCGGTATCATCATACCTAGTTCAATCTCGTTACCGGCAAGTCTCTTTACTCGTTCCGTAATGCATCATCCCGCAACTAACTCATTAGTCACATTGCTTGCAAGGCTTATAGTGATGTGCATTACCGAGAGGGCCCAGAGATACCTCTCCGATACACGAAGTGACAAATCCTAATCTCGATCTATGCCAACTCAATAAACACCTTCGGAGACACCTGTAGAGCATCTTTATAATCACCCAGTTACGTTGTGACGTTTGATAGCACACAAAGTGTTCCTCCGGTATTCGGGAGTTGCATAATCTCATAGTCAGAGGAACATGTATAAGTCATGAAGAAAGCAATAGCAATAAAACTCGACGATCATAATGCTAAGCTAACGGACGGGTCTTGTCCATCACATCATTCTCTAATGATGTGATCCCGTTCATCAATGACAACACATGTCTATGGTTAGGAAATATAACCATATTTGATTAACGAGCTAGCCAAGTAGAGGCATACTAGGGACACTCTGTTTTGTCTATGTATTCACACATGTACTAAGTTTCCAGTTAATACACTTCTAGCATGAATAATAAACATTTATCATGATATAAGGAAATATAAATAACAACTTTATTATTGCCTCTAGGGCATATTTCCTTCAGTCTCCCACTTGCACTAGAGTCAATAATCTAGTTCACATCGCCATGTGATTTAACACCAATAGTTCACATTACCATGTGATTAGTTCACATCGCCATGTGACTAATACCCAAAGGGTTTTACTAGAGTCAATAATCTAGTTCACATCGCTATGTGATTAACACCCAAAGAGTACTAAGGTGTGATCATGTTTTGCTTGTGAGAGAAGCTTAGTCAATGGGTCTGTCACATTCAGAGTCGTATGTATTTTGCAAATTTTCTATGTCTACAATGCTCTGCATGGAGGTTGATACGTCTCCAACGTATCTATAATTTTTGATTGTTCCATGCTATTATATATTCTGTTTTGGATGTTTAATGGGCTTTATTATACACTTTTATATTATTTTTGGGACTAACCTACTAACCCAAGGCCCAGTGCAAATTGCTGTTTTTTGCCTACTTCAGTGTTTCGCTGAAAAGGAATATCAAACGGAGTCCAGACGGAATGAAACCTTCGGGAGAGTTATTTTTGGAACAAACGTGATCCAGAGGACTTGGAGTGGACGTCAAGAATCAACCGAGGAGGCCACGAGGCAGGGAGGCGCGCCCCCCACCCTCGTGGGCCCCTCGTGGCTCCACCGACCTACTTCTTCCACCTATATATACCTATGTACCCTGAAACCATCCAGGAGCACCACGAAAACCTATTTCCACCGCCCCAACCTTCTGTACCCGTGAGATCCCATCTTGGGGCCTTTTTCAACGCTCCGCCGGAGGGGGCATCGATCACAGAGGGCTTCTACATCAACACCATAGCCTCTCCGATGATGTGTGAGTAGTTTACTGATACGTCTCCAACGTATCTATAATTTTTGATTGCTCCATGATATATTATCTTCTGTTTTGGACATTATTGGGCTTTATTATTCACTTTTATATTATTTTTGGGACTAACCTTTTAACCGGAGGCCCAACCCAGAATTGTTGTTTTTTGCCTATTTCAGAGTTTTGGCAGAAAAAGAATATCAAACGGAGTCCAAACGGAATGAAACCTTCGGGAGCGTGATTTTTGGAACGAACAAGATCCAGGAGACTTGGACCCTACGTAAGAGAAGCTTCCAGGAGGCCACGAGGTAGGGGGGCGCGCCTACCCCCCAGGGCGCGCCCTCCGCCCTCGTGGGCCCCCTATTGCTCCACCGACGTACTCCTTGCTCCTATATATACCTACGTACCCCCAAACATTCAGAACAGGAGCCAAAAACCTAATTCCACCGCCGCAACCTTCTGTACCCACGAGATCCCATCTTGGGGCCTGTTCCGGAGCTCCGCCGGAGGGGACATCCATCACGGAGGGCTTCTACATCAACACCATAGCCTCTCTGATGAAGTGTGAGTAGTTTACCTCAGACCTTCGGGTCCATAGTTAGTAGCTAGATGGCTTCTTCTCTCTTTTTGGATCTCAATACAATGTTCTCCCCCTCTCTCGTGGAGATCTATTCGATGTAATCTTCTTTTTGCGGTGTGTTTGTTGAGACCGATGAATTGTGGGTTTATGATCAAGATTATCTATGAACAATATTTGAATCTTCTCTGAATTCTTTTATGTATGATTGGTTATCTTTGCAAGTCTCTTCGAATTATCAGTTGGGTTTGGCCTACTAGATTGATCTTTCTTGCAATGGGAGAAGTGCTTAGCTTTGGGTTCAATCTTGCGGTGTCCTTTCCCAGTGACAGTAGGGGCAGTAAGGCACGTATTGTATTGTTGCCATCGAGGATAACAAGATGGGGTTTTTAATATATTGCATGAATTTATCCCTCTGCATCATGTCATCTTGCTTAAGGCGTTACTCTATTTTTATGAACTTAATACTCTAGATGCATGCTGGATAGCGGTCGATGAGTGGAGTAATAGTAGCAGATGCAGGCAGGAGTCGGTCTACTTGTCTCGGGCGTGATGCCTATATACATGATCATACCTAGATATTCTCATAACTATGCTCAATTCTGTCAATTGCTCAACAGTAATTCGTTCACCCACCGTAAAATACTTATGCTCCTGAGAGAAGCCACTAGTGAAACTTATGGCCCCCGGGTCTATCTTCATCATATTAATCTTCCAACACTTATTTATTTCCTTTGCTTTTTTACTTTGCTTTTATTTTACTTTGCATCTTATCATAAAAATACCAAAAATATTATCCTATCATATCTATCAGATCTCACTCTCGTAAGTGACCGTGAAGGGATTGACAACCCCTTATCGCATTGTTTGCGAGGATTTATTTGTTTTGTGTAGGTACGAGGGACTCGCGCGTAGCCTCCTACTGGATTGATACCTTGGTTGTCAAAAACTGAGGGAAATACTTACGCTACTTTGCTGCATCACCCTTTCCTCTTCAAGGGAAAACCAACGCGGTGCTCAAGAGGTAGCAAGAAGGATTTCTGGCGCCGTTGCCTGGGAGGTCTACGCAAAAGTCAACATACCAAGTACCCATCACAATCCCTTATCTCCCGCATTACATTATTTGCCATTTGCCTCTCGTTTTCCTCTCCCCCACTTCACCCTTGCCGTTTTATTCGCCCTCTCTTTTCCGTTTGCCTGTTTTTGCCCGTCTCTTGTTTACTCGTGTGTTGGATTGCTTGTTCATCACGATGGCTCAAGATAATACCAAATTATGTGACTTTACCAATATCAACAATAATGATTTCCTTAGCACTCCGATTGCTCCTCTTACCGATACTGAATCTTGTGAAATCAATGCTGCTTTGTTGAATCTTGTCATGAAAGATCAATTCGCCGGCCTTCCTAGTGAAGATGCCGCTACTCACCTAAATAGCTTCGTTGATTTGTGTGATATGCAAAAGAAGAAAGATGTTGATAATGATATTGTTAAATTGAAGCTATTTTCTTTTTCGCTTAGAGATCGTGCTAAAGCTTGGTTTTCGTCTTTGCCTAAAAATAGTATTGATTCATGGAATAAGTGCAAAGATGCTTTTATCTCTAAGTATTTTCCTCCCGCTAAGATCATCTCTCTTAGAAACGATGTTATGAATTTTAAGCAACTTGATCATGAACCTGTTGCACAAGCTTGGGAGAGGATGAAATTAATGATACGTAATTGCCCTACTCATGGTTTGAATTTGTGGATGATTATACAAAATTTTTATGCCGGATTGAATTTTGCTTCTAGAAATCTTTTAGATTCGGCCGCGGGAGGCACTTTTATAGAAATTACTTTAGGAGTAGCTACTAAACTCCTAGATAATACTATGGTTAATTATTCTAAATGGCACACTGAAAGATCTACTAATAAAAAAGTGCATGCGATAGAACAAATAAATGTTTTGAGTGGAAAGATGGATGAAATTATCAAATTACTTGCTACTAAGAGTGTTTCTGCTGATCCTAATGATATGCCTTTGTCTACTTTGATTGAGAATAATAATGAATCTATGGATGTGAATTTTGTTGGTAGGAATAATTTTGGTAACAACGCGTATAGAGGAAACTTTAATCCTAGGCCTTATCCTAGCAATTCCTCTAATAATTATGGTAATTCCTACAATGACTCTTATGGAAATTTTAATAAGATGCCCTCTGAATTTGAAACTAGTGTTAAATAGTTTATGAATTCGCAAAAGAATTTCAATGCTTTGCTTGAAGAGAAATTGCTTAAAGTTGATGAATTGGCTACGAACGTTGATAGAATTTCTTTTGATGTTGATTCTTTAAGCTTAGATCTATTCCTCCTAAGCACGATATCAATGAGTCTCTCAAAGCCATGAGAATTTCCATTGATGAGTGCAAAGAAAGAACCGCTAGGATGTGTGCTAAGAAAGATTGCTTTATGAAAGCGTGTTCTTCAAATTTCTATGAAAATAAAGATGAAGATCTAAAAGTTATTGATGTGTCCCCTATTAAATCTTTTTTTTGCAATATGAATCTTGATAATGATGGGACTGAATATGATCCACCTTTACCTAGAAGGCGTTCCAAAAATTCGGAGTTTTCAGATCTTGATACGAAAATTGATAAAAGTGGGATTGAAGAAATCAAAACGTTAGATGTTGATAAACCCACTATTTTGGATTTCAAGGAATTTAATTATGATAATTGCTCTTTGATAGATTGTATTTCCTTGTTGCAATCCGTGCTAAATTCTCCTCATGCTTATAGTCAAAATAAAGCTTTTACCAAACATATCGTTGGTGCTTTGATGCAATCTTATGGAGAAAAACTTGAGTTGGAAGTTTCTATCCCTAGAAAACTTTATGATGAGTGGGAACCTACTATTAAAATTAAGATTAAGGATCATGAGTTCTATGCTTTGTGTGATTTGGGTGCTATTGTTTCGACTATTCCCAAAACTTTGTGCGATTTGCTAGATTTTCGTGATTTTCATGATTGCTCTCTAAACTTGCACCTTTCGGATTCTACTAATAAGAAACCTATGGGAAGAATTAATGATGTTCTTATTGTTGCAAATAGGAACTATGTGCCCGTAGATTTTATCGTTCTTGATATAGATTGCAATCCTTCATGTCCTATTATTCTTGGTAGACCTTTCCTTAGAACGATTGGTGCAATTATTGATATGAAGGAAGGGAATATTAGATTCCAATTTGCATTAAAGCAAGGCATGGAACACTTCCCTAGGAAGAAAATAAAATTACCATATGAATCTATCATGAGAGCCACTTATGGATTGCCCACCAAAGATGGCAATACCTAGATCTATCCTTGCTTTTATGCCTAGCTAGGGGCGTTAAACGATAGCGCTTGTTGGGAGGCAACCCAATTTTATTTTTAGTTTTTTGCTTTTGCTTCTGTTTAGGAATAAATCTTTGATCTAGCCTCTGGTTAGATGTGTTTTTATGTTTTAATTAGTGTTTGTTTCAAGTTAAACCTATAGGATTTTCTTGAAAGATAGTTATTTGATCTTGCAGAAATTTCCAGAAACTTTCTGTTCATGAAAACAATTGTTAAAAATCACCAGAACGTGATAAAATACTGATTCAAATTGCTGCTGATCAATAAACAAATTGCCTAGGTCGTCCTATTTTGGATGATTTTTTGGAGTTCCAGAAGTTTGCGTTAGTTACAGATTACTACAGACTGTTCTGTTTTTGACAGATTCTGTTTTTCGTGTGTTGTTTGCTTATTTTGATGAATCTATGGCTAGTAAAATAGTTTATAAACCATAGAGAAGTTGAAATACGGTAATATAAATAAAGAATGAGTTCATTACAGTACCTTGAAGTGGTCTTTTGTTTTCTTTCGCTAACGGAGCTCACGAGATTTTCTGTTGAGTTTTGTGTTGTGAAGTTTTCAAGTTTTGGGTGAAAGATTTGATGGATCATGGAACAAGGAGTCGCAAGAGCCTAAGCTTGGGAGTGCCCATGGCACCCCCAAGATAATCTAAGGACACCAAAAATCCAAAGCTTGGGGATGCCCCGGAAGGCATCCCCTCTTTCGTCTACTTCCATCGGTAACTTTACTTGGAGCTATATTTTTATTCACCACATGATATGTGTTTTGCTTGGAGCGTCTTGTATGATTTGAGTCTTTATTTTTTAGTTCACCACAATCATCCTTGCTTTACACACCTTTTGAGAGAGCCATACATGATTTGGAAATTATTAGAATACTCTATGTGCTTCACTTATATCTTTTGAGTTATATAGTTTTGCTCTAGTACTTCACTTATATCTTTTAGAGCACGGTGGTGGATTTGTTTTATAGAAACTATTGATCTCTCATGCTTCACTTAGATTATTTTGAGAGTCTTAAATAGCATGGTAATTTGCTTAAATAATCCTAATGTGCTAGGTATTCAAGTTTAGTAAAAACTTTCTTATGAGTGTGTTGAATACTAAGGGAAGTTTGATGCTTGATGATTGTTTTGAGATATGGAGGTAATAATATCAAAGTTGTGCTAGTTGAGTAGTTGTGAATTTGAGAAATGCTTGTATTGAAGTTTGCAAGTTCCGTAGCATGCACGTATGGTAAACGTTATGTAACAAATTTGAAACATGTGGTGTTCTTTGATTGTCCTCCTTATGAGTGGCGGTCGGGGACGAGCGATGGTCTTTTCCTACCAATCTATCCCCCTAGGAGCATGCGCGTAGTGCTTGGTTTTTGATGACTTGTAGATTTTTCCAATAAGTATGTGAGTTCTTTATGACTAATGTTGAGTCCATGGATTATACGCACTCTCACCCTTCCATCATTGCTAGCCTCTTCGGTACCGTGCATTGCCCTTTCTCACACTGAGAGTTGGTGCAAACTTCGCCGGTGCATCCAAACCCCGTGATATGATACGCTCTTTCACACATAAACCTCCTTATATCTTCCTCAAAACAGCCACCATACCTACCTATTATGGCATTTCCATAGCCATTCCGAGATATATTGCCATGCAACTTTCCACCATTCCGTTTATCATGACACGTCCATCATTGTCATATTGCTTAGCATGATCATGTAGTTGACATAGTATTTGTGGCAAAGCCACCATTCATAATTCTTTCATACATGTCACTCTTGGTTCATTGCATATCCCGGTACACCGCCGGAGGCATTCATATAGAGTCAAACTTTGTTCTACTATCGAGTTGTAATCATTGAGTTGTAAATAAATAGAAGTGTGATGATCATAATCTTCTAGAGCATTGTCCCAAGTGAGGAATAAAAAAAAAGAGAAAGGCCATAAAAAAACGAGAAGGCCCAAACAAAAAATGAGAGAAAAAGAGAGAAGGGACAATGTTACTATCCTTTGCCCCACTTCATGATAGAGGGTCTCTTGTTTTGTCACTTTCATATACTAGTGGGAATTTTTCATTATAGAACTTGGCTTGTATATTCCAACAATGGGCCTCCTCAAGTGCCCTAGGTCTTCGTGAGCAAGCAAGTTGGATGCACACCCACTTAGTTTCTTTTGTTGAGCTTTCATACATTTATAACTCTAGTGCATCCGTTGAATGGCAATCCCTACTCCTTGCATTAACATCAATCGATGGGCTTCTCCATAGCTCATTGATTAGCCTCGTTGATGTGAGACTTTCTCCTTTTTTGTCTTCTCCACATAACCCCCATCATCATATTCTATTCCACCCATAGTGCTATGTCCATGGCTCGCGCTCATATATTGCGTGAAGGTTTATAAGTTTGAGATTACTAAAGTATGAAACAATTGCTTGGCTTATCATCGGGGTTGTGCATGATGAGAGCATTCTTGTGTGACGAAAATGGAGCATGACTAAACTATATGATTTTGTAGGGATGAACTTTCTTTGGCCATGTTATTTTGAGAAGACATAATTGCTTAGTTAGTATGCTTGAAGTATTATTATTTTTATGTCAATATGAACTTTTATCTTGAATCTTTCGGATCTGAATATTCATACCACAATTAAGAAGAATTACATTGAAATTATGCCTAGTAGCACTCCGCATCAAAAAAATCTGTTTTTATCATTTACCTACTCGAAGACGAGCAGGAATTAAGCTTGGGGATGCTTGATACGTCTCCAACGTATCTATAATTTTTGATTGCTCCATGCTATATTATCTTCTGTTTTGGACATTATTGGGCTTTATTATTCACTTTTATATTATTTTTGGGACTAACCTATTAACCGGAGGCCCAACCCAGAATTGCTTTTTTTTGCCTGTTTCAGAGTTTCGCAGAAAAAGAATATCAAACGGAGTCCAAACGGAATGAAACCTTCAGGAGCGTGATTTTTGGAACGAACAAGATCCAGGAGACTTGGACCATACGTAAGAGAAGCTTCTAGGAGGCCACGAGGTAGGGGGCGCGCCTACCCCCCCAGGGCGCGCCCTGCACCCTCGTGGGCCCCCTGTTGCTCCACCGACGTACTCCTTCCTCCTATATATACCTACGTACCCCCAAACGATCAGAACAGGAGCCAAAAACCTAATTCCACCGCAGAACCTTCTGTACCCACGAGATCCCATCTTGGGGCCTATTCCGGAGCTCCGCCGGAGGGGGCATCCATCACGGAGGGCTTCTACATCAACACCATAGCCTCTCCGATGAAGTGTGAGTAGTTTACCTCAGACCTTCGGGTCCATAGTTAGTAGCTAGATGGCTTCTTCTCTCTTTTTGGATCTCAATACAATGTTCTCCCCCTCTCTCGTGGAGATCTATTCGCTGTAATCTTCTTCTTGCGGTGTGTTTTTTGAGACCGATGAATTGTGGGTTTTTGATCAAGAATATCTATAAACAATATTTGAATCTTCTCTGAATTCTTTTATGTATAATTGGTTATCTTTGCAAGTCTCTTCGAATTATCAGTTTGGTTTGGCCTACTAGATTGATCTTTCTTGCAATGGGAGAAGTGCTTAGCTTTGGGTTCAATCTTGCGGTGTCCTTTCCCAATGACAGTAGGGGCAGCAAGGCACATATTGTATTGTTTGTTGCCATCGAGGATAACAAGATGGGGTTTTTATCATATTGCATGAATTTATCCCTCTACATCATGTCATCCTTCTTAAGGCGTTACTCTGTTTTTATGAACTTAGTACTCTAGATGCATGCTGGATAGCGGTCGATGAGTGGAGTAATAGTAGTAGATGCAGGCAGGAGTCGGTCTACTTGTCTCGGACGTGATGCCTATATACATGATCATACCTAGATATTCTCATAACTATGCTCAATTCTGTCAATTGCTCAACAGTAATTCGTTCACCCACCGTAAAATACTTATGCTCTTGAGAGAAGCCACTAGTGAAACCTATGGCCCCCGGGTCTATCTTCATCATATTAATCTTCCAACACTTATTTATTTCCTTTGCTTTTTTACTTTGCTTTTATTTTACTTTGCATCTTATCATAAAAATACCAAAAATATTATCCTATCATATCTATCAGATCTCACTCTCGTAAGTGACCGTGAAGGGATTGACAACCCCTTATCGCGTTGGTTGCGAGGATTTATTTGTTTTGTCTAGGTACGAGGGGCTCGCGCGTAGCCTCCTACTCAATTGATACCTTGGTTCTCAAAAACTGAGGGAAATACTTACGCTACTTTGTTGCATCACCCTTTCCTCTTCAAGGGAAAACCAACGCAGTGCTCAAGAGCTAGCATTTACCACAGACCTTCGGGTCCATAGTTATTAGCTAGATGGCTTCTTCTCTCTCTTTGGATCTCAATACAAAGTTCTCCTCGATCTTCTTGGAGATCTATTCGATGTAACTCTTTTTGCGGTGTGTTTGTCGAGATCTGATGAATTGTGGGTTTATGATCAAGATTATCTATGAACAATATTTGAATCTTCTCTGAATTCTTTTATGTATGATTGGTTATCTTTGCAAGTCTCTTCGAATTATCAGTTTGGTTTGGCCTACTAGATTGATCTTTTTTGCAATGGGAGAAGTGCTTAGCTTTGGGTTCAATCTTGCGTTGCTCGATCCCAGTGACAGTAGGGGAAACGACATGTATTGTATTGTTGCCATCGAGGATAAAAAGATGGGGTTTATATCATATTTCTTTAGTTTATCCCTCTACATCATGTCATCTTGCCTAATGCGTTACTCTGTTCTTATGAACTTAATACTCTAGATGCATGCTGGATAGAGGTCGATGTGTGGAGTAATAGTAGTAGATGCAGGCAGGAGTCGGTCTACTTGTTGCGGATCTGATGCCTATATACATATCATGCCTAGATATTCTCATAACTATGCTCAATTCTATCATTTGCTCGACAGTAATTTTTTCACCCACCGTAATACTTATGCTATCTTGAGAGAAGCCACTAGTGAAACCTATGGCCCCCGGGTCTATTTTCCATCATATAAGTTTCCAATCTATTTTTACTTTGCAATCTTTACTTTTAATCTTTATCATAAAAATACCAAAAATATTATCTTATCATCTCTATCAGATCTCACTTTTGCAAGTGGCCGTGAAGGGATTGACAACCCCTTTATCACATTGGTTGCAAGGTTCTTTTTTTTTGTAGGTACGAGGGACTTGCGTGTGGCCTCCTACTGGATTGATATCTTGGTTGTCAAAAACTGAGGGAAATACTTACGCTATTTTGTTGCATCACCCTTTCCTCTTCAAGGGAAAACCAACGCATTCTCAAGAGGTAGCAAGAAGGATTTCTGGCGTCGTTGCCGGGGAGTCTACGCACAAGTCAAGACATACCAAGTACCCATCACAAACTCTTATCCCTCGCATTACATTATTTTCCATTTGCCTCTCGTTTTCCTCTCCCCACTTCACCCGTGTCATTTTATTCGCCCTCTTTTTCCGTTCGCTTTTTCTTTCGCTTGCTTCTTGTTTGCTTGTGTGTTGGATTGCTTGCTTGTCACGATGGCTCAAGATAATACTAAATTGTGTGACTTTGCCAATACCAACAACAATGATTTTCTTAGCACTCCGATTGCTCCTCTTACCGATGTTGAATCTTGTGAAATTAATGCTGCTTTGCTGAATCTTGTCATGAAAGATCAATTCGCCGGCCTTCCTAGTGAAGATGCCGCTACCCATCTAAATAGCTTTTTTGATTTGTGTGATATGAAAAAGAAGAAAGATGTGACAATGATATTGTCAAATTGACGCTATTTCCATTTTGGCTTAGAGATCGTGCTAAAACTTGGTTTTCGTCTTTGCCTAAAAATAGTATTGATTCTTGGAATAAGTGCAAAGATGCTTTTATCTCTAAGTATTTTCCTCCCGCTAAGATCATCTCTCTTAGAAACGATATTATGAATTTTAAGCAACTTGATCATGAACATGTTGCAGAAGCTTGGGAGAGGATGAAATTAATGATACGTAATTGCTCTACACATGGTTTGAATTTATGGATGATTATACAAAAAATTTATGCCGCATTGAATTTTGCTTCTAGAAATATTTTAGATTCAGCCGCTGGAGGCACTTTTATGGAAATCACTTTAGGAGAATCTACTAAACTCCTAGATAATATTATGGTTAATTATTCTCAATGGCACACTGAAAGATCTACTAGTAAAAAGGTGCATGCAATTGAAGAGATTAATGTTTTGAGTGGAAAGATGGATGAACTTATGAAATTATTTGCTAATAAGAGTGTTTCTTCTGATCCCAATGATATGCCTTTGTCTACCTTGATTGAGAATAATAATGAATCTATGGATGTGAATTTTGTTGGTAGGAACAATTTTGGTAACAACGCTTATAGAGGAAACTATAATCCTAGGCCGTATCCTAGTAATTCCTCTAATAATTATGGTAATTCCTACAACAACTCTTATGAAAATTTTAATAAGATGCCCTCTGATTTTGAGACTAGTGTTAAAGAATTTATGATTTCTCAAAAGAATTTCAATGCTTTGCTTGAAGAAAAATCGCCTAAGATTGATGAATTGGCTAGGAACATGGATAGAATTTCTCTTGATGTCGATTCTTTGAAACTTAGATCTATTACACCTAATCATGATATCAATGAGTCTTTCAAGGCTATGAGAATTTCCATTGATGAGTGCACAGAAAGAACCGCTAGGATGCGTGCTAAGAAAGGTTGCTTTGTAAAAGTGTGTTCTTCTAGTTTTCATGATAATACAGATGAAGATCTAAAAGTTATTGATGTGTCCCCTATTAAATATTTGTTTTGCAATATGAATCTTGATAATGATGGGATTGGAGATGAGTCAACTTTAGCTAAAAGGCGTCCCAATGATTCAGAGTTTTTAGATCTTGATGCAAAATTTGGTAAAAGTGGGATGGAAGAGGTCAAAACTTTAGATAGCAATGAACCCACTATCTTGGATTTCAAGGAATTTAATTATGATAATTGTTCTTTAATAGATTGTATTTCCTTGTTGCAATCCATGCTAAATTCTCCGCATGCTTATAGTTAAAATAAGGCTTTTACTAAACATATCGTTGATGCTTTAATGCAATCTTAGGAAGAAAAGCTTGAATTGGAAGTTTCTATCCCTAGAAAACTTTATGATGAGTGGGAACCTACTATTAAAATTAAAATTAAAGATCATGATGGCTATGCTTTGTGTGATTTGGGTGCTAGTGTTTCCACGATCCCAAACACTTTGTGTGATTTGCTAGGTTTCCGTGAATTTGATGATTGTTCTCTAAACCTATGGGAAGAATTAATGATGTTCTTATTGTTGGAAATAGGAACTATGTGCCCGTAGATTTCATTGTCCTTGATATAGATTGCAATCCTTCATGTCCTATTATTCTCGGTAGACCTTTCCTTAGAACGATTGGTGCAATTATTGATATGAAAGAAGGGAATATTAGATTCCAATTTCCGTTAAGGAAAGGCATGGAACACTTTCCTAGAAAGAAAATTAAATTAACTTATGAATCTATTATGAGAGACACTTATGGATTGCATACCAAAGATGGCAATACCTAGATCTCCTTGCCTTTATGCCTAGCTAGGGGCATTAAACGATAGCGCTTGTTGGGAGGCAACCCAATTTTATTTTTGTTTCTTGCTTTTTGGTTCTTTTTAGGAATAAATCTTTGATCTACCCTCTGGTTAGATTTGTTTTTGTTTTTTATTTAGTGTTTGTGCAGAGTAGAACCTTTGGGAAGACTTGGGTGAAGTCTTTTTGATCTTGCTGTAAAAAACAGAAACTTTAGCGCTCACGAGATTAGCTACAACATTTTTCTGGAGAGTGCTATTTAGTTGATTCTTGTTGCAGATGATTAACAGATAAATTCCTCACGTCCAGAAATTTATTTTAGAACTTTTGGAGTTCCAGAAGTTTGTGTTAGATACAGATTACTACAGACTGTTCTGTTTTTGACAGATTCTGTTTTTCCTGTGTTGTTTGCTTATTTTAATGAATCTATGGCTAGTAATGGAGTTTATGAACCATAGAGAAGTTGGAATACAGTAGGTTAACACCAATATAAATAAAGAATGAGTTCATTACAGTACATTAAAGTGGTGTTTTGTTTTCTTTCGCTAACGGAGCTCACGAGATTTTCTGTTATGTTTTGTGTTGTGAAGTTTTCAAGTTTTGGGTAAAGATTTGATGGATTATGGAACAAGGAGTGGCAAGAGCCTAAGCTTGGGGATGCCCAAGGCACCCCAAGGTAAAATACAAGGACAACCAAAAAGCCTAAGCTTGGGGATGCCCCGGAAGGCATCCCCTCTTTCGTCTTCGTCCATCGGTAACTTTACTTGGAGCTATATTTTTATTCACCTCATGATATGTGTTTTGCTTGGAGCGTCTTGTATGATTTGAGTATTTGCTTTTTAGTTTACCAAAATCATCCTTTCTGTACACACCTTTTGAGAGAGACACACATGAATCGGAATTCATTTGAATACTCTATGTGCTTCACTTATATCTTTTGAGTTAGATAATTTTGCTCTAGTGCTTCGCTTATATCTTTTTAGAGCATGGCGGTGGTTTTATTTTATAGAAATAATTGATCTCTCATGCTTCACTTATATTATTCTGAGAGTCCTTTAGAACAGCATGGTAATTTGCTTGGTTATAAATTAGTCCTAATATGATAGGCATCCAAGATAAAAACTTTAAAGTGCATTGAATACGAAGAGAAGTTTGATACTTGATAGTTGTTTTGAGATATAAAGGTGGTAATATTAGAGGTGTGCTAGTTGAGTAATTGTGAAATTGAGAAATACTTGTGTTGAAGTTTGCAAGTCGCGTAGCATGCACATATGGTAAACGTTGTGTGACAAGTTTGAAGCATGAGGTGTTCCTTGATTGCTTTCCTTATGAGTGGCGGTCGGGGACGAGCGATGGTCTTTTCCTACCAATCTATCCCCCTAGGAGCATGCGCGTAGTGCTTGGTTTTGATGACTTGTAGATTTTTGCAATAAGTATGTGAGTTCTTTATGACTAATGTTGAGTCCATGGATTATACGCACTCTCACCCTTCTATCATTGCTAGCCTCTTTGGTACCGTGCATTGCCCTTTCTCACCTTGAGAGTTGGTGCAAACTTCGCAGGTGCATCCAAACCTCGTGATATGATACACTCTATCACACATAAGCCTCCTTATATCTTCCTCAAAACAGCCACCATACCTACCTATTATGGCATTTCCATAGTCATTCCGAGATATATTGCCATGCAACTTTCCACCGTGATCATGTAGTTGACATCGTATTTGTGGCAAAGCCACCATGCTTAAATTTTCATACATGTCACTCTTGATTCATTGCATATCCCGGTACACCGCCGGAGGCATTCACATAGAGTCATATTTTGTTCTAAGTATCGAGTTGTAATTCTTGAGTTGTAAGTAAATAAAAGTGTGATGATCATCATTAGAGCATTGTCCCATGTGACGCCTGGATAGTTAAGCTACAGTAACCTTCTGCTAATTATGCCACGTCACCTCGGTTATTTTACATAAACTCGCGTTGATTCGAAACTGATTCTAATTCAATTTCAAAACCAAGGCAAACAACAAAAGTTTTCAAATATTGAAACTAAAGTGTTCGGGTCGTGCCAGATAATGCATACGTGATTATGGTGGTGAAACCAAACTTTTATGAAATGCTTAACTGCACTAAAATGGTTTAAATATTAGCAAACCTAATTATTTAAATGCCTTTACTAATTAATAAATTATCAAACTAAATTATTTGGGGACTAGACTTTTTGTGACAGTGGACTAAACTGAAATACTAAATTAGATGCTAAGTATATATTTTACAGAAACTAAAATAATAGGAAACAAAGATAAAACGGAAATAAGAGAAAACAGTAAAAGAAAAGAAATAAAAAGAAAAGGACTAAACAAAAACAAAAAAACAGGAAAACATAAAAGCAAAAAAAGAAACCCCCCCTGCTGGGCCGTGGCCCAGCTGGCCACCGGGCCAAACAGGCCGGCCCAGCCGCGCCCCGACCCTCACTCCCTTATCCCCCTGGGCGACAAAACCCTAACCCCCGACCGCACCACTCCCCCCACTCGTCCCACTTCTCCCTCTGCTCCCCCCGATCCAGATTGGATCGGGCGCTCAACGGCGCCTCTCGCCGCGCCGGCCGCGTCGGCCATCGACCCCGCCTCACCGGAACGCTCCCTCTCCGAACCGCCTCCCCAGCTCCGTCGCTGCTCGTCGTCCCCGTCCTCCTCCCCAAAGGCTCCACCGAGCCTCGCCGTCCCCCTGCTCGCCAACGCGGGTGAGAACCCCGGCCGTCGTCCCTCGCCGCCCCCGTACCCTTCCGCTCGCACACAGCTCCGGGCCGCACCGAGCGCCCCTTGCACGCGCCCACATGCGCTCGTCTACGCCGATTCGCGCCTGCCCGTGCTCTCCCTCACCCTGCCACTCGCCCTCCGCCGCGCGTGCGCCCACGAGCGCGCCCACGCGCCGTGCAGCCGCCGCCCTGTCCCCCGTGCCGAACCCCGTCACCGTACGCCGCGGCCCCTGCTGCATCTGCGCCGCCCCGCCACGTGGAGTGCGCGCCCGCACGCGTCTGCGCGCCCGGCGCCGGCCTGCGGTCACCCAGCGTGTGTGCGGCACCGCGCCTCGGCCGGGCCCCATTGCCGCTCGCCACCGTCGCCACCTCGCACTTCTGCCGCGCTGCTTGCCCGCGACGGCGGTGTCCCGCTCCCCTGCTCTACTACTGCTGCTAACTGCCTCTGTTGCCACTGCTAACTGCTCCGCTGTCGCCACCGCTGCTGCGCTCTACTGCTGCTGGTGCCCTTGCTTGCTGCCGCCCTGCTCGACCCCGCTCGCCACCGCTGCGAGTCCTGCTGGCCTCAACCGCCTGCAACGCGCGCCGCCCTGTGGTGGCCTCGCCATTGCCGGCTCAGGCGGCCGGCCTCGCCGTGCCCGTGGTCGCCCCCCTTTCGATCTGGGCGAATGCCCAATCGGGCTGGGCGCCCGTGCCCGTAACCCGTAACCCACACGCCCTTCGCCGTTACGGCCGACCTGGAAGGCCCCTGTGCCACTGACCTGGGGGCCCCACGCCCTAGAACGATTTAAAAAAGAGAGAGAAGAGAATTTAGAAAATAAATAAATAAATATATATATATATATTAATTAATTAATTGTGTTTAATAAACCTAATTAAATAACTAACCTAACTAATCTGTTAATTAATCGAATTAACTTGGTTAATTAGTTAACAGACGATAAAATGTGGGACCCACACGTCAGATTGACCCAGTCAACGCCCTGTTGACTGCTGACGTCATGTAGGACTAAATGCAAAAAAAGAACCCCCCCCTGCTGGGCCGTGGCCTAGCTGGCCACCAGGCCAACCAGGCCGGCCCAGCCGCGCCCCGACCCTCACTCCCTTATCCGCCAGGGCGACCAAACCCTAACCCCCGATCGCACCACTCCCCCCACTCGTCCCACTCCTCCCTCTGCTCCCCCCGATCCAGATTGGATCGGGCGCTCGACGGCGCCTCTCGCTGCGCCGGCCGCGTCGGCCATCGACCCCGCCTCGCCGGAACGCTCCCTCTCCGGACCGCCTCCCCGGCTCCGTCGCTGCTCGTCGTCCCCGTCCTCCTCCCCAAAGGCTCCACCGAGCCTCGCCGCCCCCCTGCTCGCCAACGCGGGTGAGAACCCCGGCCGTCCTCCCTCGCCGCCCCCGTACCCTTCCACTCGCACACAGCTCCGGGCCGCACCGAGCGCCCCTTGCACGCGCCCACACGCGCTCATCTGCGCCGATTCGCGCCTGCCCGTGCTCTCCCTCGCCCTGCCGCTCGCCCCTCCGCCGCGCGTGCGCCCACGAGCGCGCCCATGCGCCATCCAACCGCCGCTCTGGCCCCCGTGCCGAACCCCGTCACTGTACGCCGTGGCCCCTGCTGCATCTGCGACGCCTTGCCGCGTGCAGTGCGCGCCTGCACGCGCCTGCGCCCCCGGCGCCCGCCTGCGGTCACACAGCGTGTGCGCGGCACCGCGCCTCGCCCGGGCCCCGTTGCCGCTCGCCACCGTCGCCGCCTCGCACTTCTGCCGCACTGCTCGCCCGCGACGGCCGCGTCTCACTCCCCTGCTCTACTGCTGCTGCTAACTGCCTCTGTTGCCACTGCTAACTGCTTCGCTCTACTGCCGCTGGCGCCCTTGCATGCTGCCGCCCTGCTCGACCCCGCTCGCCACCGCTGCGAGTCCTGCTAGCCTCAACCGCCTGCAACGCGCGCCTCCCTGTCGTGGCCTCGCCACTGCCGCCTCAGGTGGCCGGCCTCGCCGTGCCCGTGGTCGGCCCCCTTTCGATCTGGGTGAATGCCCAATCGGGCTGGGCGCCCGTGCCCGTAACCCGTAACCCGCACGCCCTTCGCCGTTACGCCCGACCCGCAAGGCCCCTGTGCCACTGACCTGGGGGCCCCACGCCCCAGAACGATTTAAAAAAAGGAGAGAAGTGTTGGGGATCGTTGCAGAAATTTAAAATTTTCTACGCATCACCAAGATCAATCTATGGAGTCATCTAGCAACGAGAGAGAGAGGAGTGCATCTACATACCCTTGTAGATCGCGAGCGGAAGCGTTCAAGTGAACGGGGTTGATGGAGTCGTACTCGTCGTGATCGAAATCACCGATGACCGAGCGCCGAACGGACGGCACCTCCGCGTTCAACACACGTACGGTTGGGGAAGACGTCTCCTCCTTCTTGATCCCGCAAGGGGGAGGGAGAGGTTGATGGAGATCCAGCAGCACGACGGCGTGGTGGTGGAAGCAGAGGTGTCACGGGAGGGAGAGGGAGGCGCCAGGGGCTTGGGTGCTGCAGCCCTCCCTCCCCTCCACTATATATAGGGGGCCTGGGGGGGCGCCGGCCCCCTGGAGATCCCATCTAAAAGGGGGGCCGGCGGCCAAGGGGGGACTTGCCCCCCAAGTCAGGTGGGGCGCCCCCCCACCCCTAGGGTTTCCAACCCTAGGGGGGGCGCACCAGCCCACCAGGGGCTGGTTCCCTTCCCACTTCAGCCCATGGGGCCCTTCGGGATAGGTGGTCCCACCCGGTGGACCCCCGGGACCCTTCCGGTGGTCCCGGTACAATACCGGTGACCCCCGAAACTTTCTCGGTGGCTGAAACTGGACTTCCTATATATAATTCTTCACCTCCGGACTATTTCGGAACTCCTCGTGACGTCCGGGATCTCATCCGGGACTCCGGACAACTTTCGGATTTCCGCATACTAATATCTCTACAACCCTAGCGTCACCGAACCTTAAGTGTGTAGACCCTACGGGTTCGGGAGACATGCAGACATGACCGAGACGACTCTCCGGTCAATAACCAACAGCGGGATCTGGAAACCCATGTTGGCTCCCACATATTCCACGATGATCTCGTCGGATGAACCATGATGTCGAGGATTCAATCAATCCCGTATACAATTCCCTTTGTCAATCGGTACGTTACTTGCCCGAGATTCGATCGTCGGTATCCCAATACCTTGTTCAATCTCGTTACCGGCAAGTCACTTTACTCGTACCGTAATGCATGATCCTGTGACCAAACACTTGGTCACATTGAGCTCATTATGATGATGCATTACCGAGTGGGCCCAGAGATACCTCTCCGTCATACGGAGTGACAAATCCCAGTCTCGATTCGTGCCAACCCAACAGACACTTTCGGAGATACCCGTAGTGCACCTTTATAGCCACCCAGTTACGTTGTGACGTTTGGCACACCCAAAGCACTCCTATGGTATCCGGGAGTTGCACAATCTCATGGTCTAAGGAAATGATACTTAACATTTGGAAAAGCTCTAGCAAACGAACTACACGATCTTGTGCTATGCTTAGGATTGGGTCTTGTCCATCACATCATTCTCCTAATGATGTGATCCCGTTATCAATGACATCCAATGTCCATAGTCAGGAAACCATGACTATCTGTTAATCAACGAGCTAGTCAACTAGAGGCTCACTAGGGACATGTTGTGGTCTATGTATTCACACATGTATTACGATTTCCGGATAACACAATTATAGCATGAACAATAGACAATTATCATGAACAAGGAAATATAATAATAACCATTTTATTATTGCCTCTAGGGCATATTTCCAACAGTCTCCCACTTGCACTAGAGTCAATAATCTAGTTACATTGTGATGAATCGAACACCCATAGAGTTCTGGTGTTGATCATGTTTTGCTCTAGGGAGAGGTTTAGTCAACGGATCTGCTACATTCAGGTCCGTATGTACTTTACAAATATCTATGTCTCCATTTTGAACATTTTCACGAATGGAGTTGAAGCGACGCTTGATATGCCTGGTCTTCCTGTGAAACCTGGGCTCCTTGGCAAGGGCAATAGCTCCAGTGTTGTCACAGAAGAGAGTCATCGGGCCCGACGCATTGGGAATAACTCCTAGGTCGGTAATGAACTCCTTCATCCAGATTGCTTCTTGTGTTGCCTCTGAGGCCGCTTCACATGTAGATCCTGCCACAACGCTTTGCTTGCAACTGCACCAGCTTACGGCCCCACCATTCAAAATATACACGTATCCGGTTTGTGACTTAGAGTCATCCAGATCTGTGTCGAAGCTACCATCGACGTAATCCTTTACGACGAGCTCTTCGTCACCTCCATAAATGAGAAACATATCCTTAGTCCTCTTCAGGTACTTCAGGATATTCTTGACCGCTGTCCAGTGTTCCATGCCGGGGTTACTTTGGTACCTTCCTACCAAACTTACGGCAAGGTTTACATCAGGTCTGGTACACAGCATGGCATACATAATAGACCCTATGGCCAAGGCATAGGGGACGACACTCATCTTTTCTCTATCTTCTGCCATGGTCGGGCATTGAGTCGTGCTCAATTGCACACCTTGCAATACAGGCAAGAACCCCTTCTTGGACTGATCCATATTGAACTTCTTCAATATCTTGTCAAGGTACGTACTTTGTGAAAGACCAATGAGGCGTCTTGATCTATATCTATAGATCTTGATGCCTAATATATAAGCAGCTTCTCCAAGGTCCTTCATTGAAAAACACTTGTTCAAGTAGGCCTTTATGCTTCCCAAGAATTCTATATCATTTCCCATCAACAGTATGTCATCCACATATAATATGAGAAATGCTACAGAGCTCCCACTCACTTTCTTGTAAACACAGGCTTCTCCATAAGTCTGTGTAAACCCAAACGCTTTGATCATCTCATCAAATCGAATGTTCCAACTCCGAGATGCTTGCACCAGCCCATAGATGGAGCGCTGGAGCTTGCATACCTTGTTAGCATTCTTAGGATCGACAAAACCTTCCGGCTGCATCATATACAATTCTTCCTTCAAAAAGCCGTTAAGGAATGCCGTTTTGACGTCCATTTGACATATATCATAATCATAGAATGCGGCAATTGCTAACATGATTCGGACGGACTTCAGCTTCGCTACGGGTGAGAAAGTCTCATCGTAGTCAACCCCTTGAACTTGTCGATAACCCTTAGCGACAAGTCGAGCCTTATAGATGGTCACATTACCATCCGTGTCTGTCTTCTTCTTAAAGATCCATTTATTTTCTATGGCTCGCCGATCATCGGGCAAGTCAGTCAAAGTCCATACTTCGTTTTCATACATGGATCCTATCTCGGATTTCATGGCTTCTAGCCATTTGTCGGAATCTGGGCCCGCCATTGCTTCTTCATAGTTCGAAGGTTCAGCGTTGTCTAACAACATGATTCCCAAGACAGGGTTGCCGTACCACTCTGGCGTGGAACGTGTCCTTGTGGACCTACGAAATTCAGTAGGAGCTTGATCCGAAGTACCTTGATCATCATCATCATTAACTTCCTCTCTAGTCGGTGCATGCATCACAGGAACATTTTCCTGAGCTGCGCTACTTTCCGCTTCAAGAGGCAGTACTTCATCAAGCTCTACCTTCCTCCCACTTACTTCTTTCGAGAGAAACTCTTTCTCCAGAAAGGATCCATTCTTAGCAACAAAGATCTTTCCTTCGGATCTAAGGTAGAAGGTATACCCAATGGTTTCCTTAGGGAATCCTATGAAGACGCATTTCTCCGACTTGGGTTCGAGCTTTTCAGGTTGAAGTTTCTTGACATAAGCATTGCATCCCCAAACTTTTAGAAACGACAGCTTAGGTTTCTTCCCAAACCATAATTCATACGGTGTCGTCTCAACGGATTTCGACGGAGGCCTATTTAAAGTGAATGCGGCAGTCTCTAAAGCATAGCCCCAAAATGAGAGCGGTAGATCGGTAAGAGACATCATAGATCGCACCATATCCAATAGAGTGCGATTACGACGTTCGGACACACCATTTCGCTGAGGTGTTCCAGGCGGCGTGAGTTGTGAAACTATTCCACATTTCCTTAAGTGTGTGCCAAATTCGTGACTCAAGTATTCCCCTCCACGATCTGATCGTAAGAACTTTATTTTCCTGTCACGTTGATACTCAACCTCACTCTGAAATTCCTTGAACTTTTCAAAGGTCTCAGACTTGTGTTTCATTAGGTAGACATACCCATATCTACTCAAGTCATCAGTGAGAGTGAGAACATAACGATAGCCACCGCGAGCCTCAACACTCATTGGACCGCACACATCAGTATGTATGATTTCCAATAAGTTGGTTGCTCGCTCCATTGTTCCGGAGAATGGAGTCTTGGTCATCTTACCCATGAGGCATGGTTCGCATGTGTCAAATGATTCGTAATCAAGAGACTCCAAAAGTCCATCTGCATGGAGCTTCTTCATGCGTTTGACACCAATGTGACCAAGATGGCAGTGCCACAAGTATGTGGGACTATCATTATCAACCTTACATCTTTTGGTATTCACACTATGAATATGTGTAACACTACGTTCGAGATTCATTAAGAATAAACCATTAACCAGCGGGGCATGACCATAAAACATATCTCTCATATAAATAGAACAACCATTATTCTCGGATTTAAATGAGTAGCCATCTCGAATTAAATGAGATCCTGATACAATGTTCATGCTCAAAGCTGGCACTAAATAACAATTATTGAGGTTTAAAACTAATCCCGTAGGTAAATGTAGAGGTAGCGTGCCGACGGCGATCACATCGACCTTGGAACCATTCCCGACGTGCATCGTCACCTCGTCCTTTGCCAGTCTCCGTTTATTCCGCAGCTCTTGCTTTCAGTTACAAATATGAGAAACCGCACCGGTATCAAATACCCAGGAGCTACTACGAGTGCTGGTAAGGTACACATCAATAACATGTATATCACATATACCTTTGGTGTTGCCGGCCTTCTTGTCCGCCAAGTACTTGGGGCAGTTCCGCTTCCAGTGACCACTTCCCTTGCAATAAAAGCACTCAGTCTCAGGCTTGGGTCCATTCTTTGGCTTCTCCTCGGCAACTGGCTTACCGGGCGCGGCAACTCCCTTGCCGTCCTTCTTGAAGTTCTTCTTACCCTTGCCTTTCTTGAACTTAGTGGTTTTATTCACCATCAACACTTGATGTTCCTTTTTTATCTCCACCTCCGCTGATTTCAGCATTGAATATACCTCAGGAATGGTCTTTTCCATCCCCTGCATATTGAAGTTCATCACAAAGCTCTTGTAGCTCGGTGGAAGCAACTGAAGGATTCTGTCAATGACCGCGTCATCCGGGAGATTAACTCCCAGCTGAGTCAAGCGGTTGTGTAACCCAGACATTTTGAGTATGCGCTCACTAACAGAACTATTTTCCTCCATCTTACAACTGAAGAACTTGTCGGAGACTTCATATCTCTCGACCCGGGCATGAGCTTGGAAAACCATTTTCAGCTCTTCGAACAGCTCATATGCTCCGTGTTGCTCAAAACGCTTTTGGAGCCCCGGTTCTAAGCTGTAAAGCATGCCGCACTGAACGAGGGAGTAATCATCAGCACGCTGCTGCCAAGCGTTCATAACGTCTTGGTTCTCTGGGATGGGTGCGTCACCTAGCGGTGCTTCTAGGACATAATCTTTCTTGGCAGGTATGAGGATGATCCTCAGGTTCCGGACCCAGTCCGTATAGTTGTTGCCATCATCTTTCAGCTTGGTTTTCTCTAGGAACGCGTCGAAGTTGAGGGCAACATTAGCGTGGGCCATTTGATCTACAAGACATATTGTAAACATTTTAGACTAAGTTCATGATAATTAAGTTCATCTAATCAAATTATTCAATGAAGTCCCACTCAGATAGACATCCCTCTGGTCATCTAAGTGAAACATGATCCGAGTCAACTGGGCCGTGTCCGATCATCACGTGAGACGGACTAGTCAACATAGGTGAACATCTTCATGTTGATCGTATCTTCTATACGACTCATGCTCGACCTTTCGGTCTTCCGTGTTCCGAGGCCATGTCTGTACATGCTAGGCTCGTCAAGTCAACCTAAGTGTATTGCGTGTGTAAATCTAGCTTACACCCGTTGTATTCGAACGTTAGAATCTATCACACCCGATCATCACGTGGTTCTTCGAAACAACGAACCTTCGCAACGGTGCACAGTTAGGGGGAATACTTTCTTGAAATTATTTCGAGGGATCATCTTATTTAAGCTACCGTCGTTCTAAGCAAATAAGATGTAAAACATGATAAACATCACATGCAATCAAATAGTGACATGATATGGCCAATATCATTTTGCTCCTTTTGATCTCCATCTTCGCGGCGCCATGATCATCCTCGTCACCGGCATGACACCATGATCTCCATCATCGTGTCTTCATGAAGTTGTCTCGTCATTTATTACTTCTACTACTATGGCTAACGGTTTAGCAATAAAGTAAAGTAATTACATGACGTTATATGTTGACACGCAGGTCATAAATAAATTAAGACAACTCCTATGGCTCCTGCCGGTTGTCATACTCATCGACATGCAAGTCGTGATTCCTATTACAAGAACATGATCAATCTCATACATCACATATATCATTCATCACATCCTTTTGGCCATATCACATCACACGGCATATGCTGCAAAAACAAGTTAGACGTCCTCTAATTGTTGTTTCAAAAATTTTACGTGGCTGTTATAGGTTTCTAAGCAAGAACGTTTCTTACCTACGCCAAAACCACAATGTGATATGCCAATTTCTATTTACCCTTCATAAGGACCCTTTTCATCGAATCCGATCCGACTAAAGTGGGAGAGACAGACACCCGCTAGCCACCTTATGCAACTAGTGCATGTCAGTCGGTGGAACCTGTCTCACGTAAGCGTACGTGTAAGGTCGGTCCGGGCCGCTTCATCCCACGATGCCGCCGAATCAAGATAAGACTAGTAACGGCAAGTAAATTGACAATATCGACGCCCACAACTGCTTTGTGTTCTACTCGTGCATAGAAACTACGCATAGACCTAGCTCATGATGCCACTGTTGGGGATCGTTGCAGAAATTTAAAATTTTCTACGCATCACCAAGATCAATCTATGGAGTCATCTAGCAACGAGAGAGAGAGGAGTGCATCTACATACCCTTGTAGATCGCGAGCGGAAGCGTTCAAGTGAACGGGGTTGATGGAGTCGTACTCGTCGTGATCCAAATCACCGATGACCGAGCGCCGAACGGACGGCACCTCCGCATTCAACACACGTACGGTAGGGGAAGACGTCTCCTCCTTCTTGATCCAGCAAGGGGGAGGGAGAGGTTGATGGAGATCCCGCAGCACGACGGCGTGGTGGTGGAAGCAGCGGGGATCT
The DNA here is from genome assembly GCF_002575655.3 of Aegilops tauschii subsp. strangulata. Taxonomy (NCBI): domain Eukaryota; kingdom Viridiplantae; phylum Streptophyta; class Magnoliopsida; order Poales; family Poaceae; genus Aegilops; species Aegilops tauschii. The sequence continues at coordinate 10,355,732 of NC_053037.3, read as the reverse complement.
CGGCAGGGCTTCGCCGAGCTCAGCGAGAGGGAGAGGTGTCACGGGAGGGAGAGGGAGGCGCTAGGGGCTTGGGTGCTGCTGCCCTCCCTCCCCTCCACTATATATAGGGGTCCTGGGGGGGCGCCGGCCCCCTGGAGATCCCATCTAAAGGGGGGGGCGGCGGCCAAGGGGGGACTTGCCCCCCAAGTCAGGTGGGGCGCCCCCCCACCCCCAGGGTTTCCAACCCTAGGCGCAGGGGAGGCCCATGGGGGGGCGCACCAGCCCACCAGGGGCTCGTTCCCTTCCCACTTCAGCCCATGGGGCCCTCCGGGATAGGTGGCCCCACCCGGTGGACCCCCGGGACCCTTCCGGTGGTCCCAGTACAATACCGGTGACCCCCGAAACTTTCCCGGTGGCCGAAACTGGACTTCCTATATATAATTCTTCACCTCCGGACCATTCCAGAACTCCTCGTGACATCCAGGATCTCATCCGGGACTCCGAACAACTTTCAGATTTCCGCATACTAATATCTCTACAACCCTAGCGTCACCGAACCTTAAGTGTGTAGACCCTACGGGTTCGGGAGACATGCAGACATGACCGAGACGACTCTCCGGTCAATAACCAACAGCGGGATCTGGATACCCATGTTGGCTCCCACATGTTCCATGATGATCTCATCGGATGAACCACGATGTCGAGGATTCAATCAATCCCGTATACGATTCCCTTTGTCAATCGGTACGTTACTTGCCCGAGATTCGATCGTCGGTATCCCAATACCTTGTTCAATCTCGTTACCAGCAAGTCACTCTACTCGTACCGTAATGCATGATCCCGTGACCAAACACTTGGTCACATTGAGCTCATTATGATGATGCATTACCGAGTGGGCCCAGAGATACCTCTCCATCATACGGAGTGACAAATCCCAGTCTCGATTCGTGCCAACCCAACAGACACTTTCGGAGATACCCGTAGTGCACCTTTATAGCCACCCAGTTACGTTGTGACGTTTGGCACACCCAAAGCACTCCTATGGTATCCGGGAGTTGCACAATCTCATGGTCTAAGGAAATGATACTTGACATTTGGAAAAGCTCTAGCAAACGAACTACACGATCTTGTGCTATGCTTAGGATTGGGTCTTCTCCATCACATCATTCTCCTAATGATGTGATCCCGTTATCAATGACATCCAATGTCCATAGTCAGGAAACCATGACTATCTGTTGATCAACGAGCTAGTCAACTAGAGGCTCACTAGGGACATGTTGTGGTCTATGTATTCAGACATGTATTACGATTTCCGGATAACACAATTATAGCATGAACAATAGACAATTATCATGAACAAGGAAATATAATAATAACCATTTTATTATTGCCTCTAGAGCATATTTCCAACAAGAAGAGAATTGAGAAAATAAATATATATATATATATTAATTAATTAATCAATTAATTAGATTAATTAACTTAATTAATTGTGTTTTATAAACCTAATTAAATAACTAACCTAACTAATCTGTTAATTAATCGAATTAACTTGGTTAATTAGTTAACAGACAATGACATGTGGGACCCACACGTCTGATTGACCCAGTCAACGCCCTGTTGACTGCTGACGTCATGCTGACATTATGATGACGTCAGCATGCACTATTTTGGATAATGTTGATGTAAAATAATTAAATAAATTCTAAAAATGATTAAATCCTTTTTAAATCAATATAAAATAAAGCGTAGCTCGGATGAAAGAACTTTGTACATGAAAGTTGCTCAGAACGACGGGACGAATCCGATTTCGCAGCCAGTTCGTCTGCCACACATCCCTAGCATAGCGAACACGCAACTTTTCCCCTCCGGTTCATCTGTCTGAAAACGCGAAACACCGGGGATACTTTCCCGGATGTTTCCCCCCTTCATCGTATCACCTCCTACCGCGTTAGGGCACACCTAGCACCGCTCAATGTATTGTCATGCATCGTTATGCATATGTTTGCATTATATTTATTGTTTCTTCCCCCTCTTCTCTCGTTAGACACCGAAACCGACGCCGCTGCTGGTGCCCCGTTGGACTACGTTGTTGATGACCCCTCCTTGCCAGAGCAACCAGGCAAGCCCCCCCCTTGACCACCAGATATCGCCTATTCCTTCTCTCTACTGCTTGCATTAGAGTAGTGTAGCATGTTACTGCTTTCGATTAATCCTATTCTGCTGCATAGCCTGTCATTGTTGCTACCGTTGTTACCCTTACATGCAATCCTAAATGCTTAGTATAGGATGCTAGTATCCATCAGTGGCCCTACATTCTTGTCTGTCTGTCATGCAATACTATCGGGCTGTGATCACTCGGGAGGTGATCACGGGTATATACATATATACATACATACTATACAGGTGGTGACTAAAGTCGGGTCGGCTCGTTGAGTACCCGCATTTAATTCCGATGTGGGGGGCTAGAAGGACAGGTGGCTCCACCGGTAGAGGTGGGCCTGGGTTCCCGAAGGCTCCCGACTATTACTTTGTGGCGGAGCGACAGGGCAGGTTGAGACCACCTAGGAGAGAGGTGGGCCTGGCCCTGGTCGGCGTCCGCGGTTACTTCTTAATAACACGCTTAACGAGATCTTGGTATTTGATCTGAGTTGGGTCGCTGACCTTATACGCATTAACCGCCACGTGGGACAAGATATGGGCAACCGGCATCGTGGTATCGGCCGAAGCTCTCTTTGACGTCAGTGACTGAGCGGTGCGCACCGGATTGGAACGTAAGCATGCGCTTGTATTAAGGGGGCTAGGTCTGCTTCCCGCCGCCCTCGCAACATGCAGGTGTGCAATGGGCGATGGTCCCAGACCCCTGCGCGCATAGGATTTAGACCGGCGTGCTGACCTCTCTATTGAGCCTAGGTGGGGCTACGACATGTTGATCTCCCGAGGCCGGACATGACCCAGGAAAGTGTGCCCGGCCAGAGGGATCGAGCGTGTCGGGTAATGTGGTGCACTCCTGCAGGGAAGTTGATCTATTCGAATAGCCGTGTCTACGGTAACAGGCGACCCGGAGTTGTACCTTGACCTTATGACAACTAGAACCGAATACTTAATAAAACACACCCTTCCAAGTGCCAGATATAACTCGGTGATCGCTCTCACACAGGGCGACGAGGGGAGGATCGCCGGGTAGGTTTATGCTATGCAATGCTACTTGGTGAACTTACCATCTACTCTCTTCTACATGCTACAAGATGGAGGCTGCCATAAGCGTAGTCTTCGACAGGACTAGCTGTCCCCCTCTTATTCTGGCATTCTGCAGTTCAGTCCACCGATATTGCCCCTTTACACAGATGCCCATGCATATGTAGTGTAGATCCTTGCTTGCGAGTACTTTGGATGAGTACTCGCGGTTGCCTTTCTCCGTCTTTTCCCCCTTTCCGTTATACCTGGTTGTCGCAACCAGATGCTGGAGCCCAGGAGCCAGACGCCATCGTCGACGATGACTCCTACCACACCGGAGGTGCCTACTACTACGTGCAGGTCGCTGACGACGACCAGGAGTAGTTTAGGAGGATCCCAGGCAGGAGGCCTGCGCCTCTTTCGATCTGTATCCCAGTTTCTGCTAGCCATCTTATGGCAACTTGTTTACTTATGTCTGTACTCAGATATTGTTGCTTCCGCAAACTCGTCTATGATCGAGCACTTGTATTCGAGCCTTCGAGGCCCCTGGCTTGTATTATGATGCTTGTATGACTTATTTATGTTTTAGAGTTGTGTTGTGATATCTTCCCGTGAGTCCCTGATCTTGATCGTACACGTTTGCATGCATGATTAGTGTACGATTGAATCGGGGGCGTCACATCCCATGTGAGGAAAGGATGATGGAGACTATGATTCCCCATAAGTCGAGATGAGACTCCGGACGAAAGAAAAAAAGAAAAAAATGAGAGAAAAAGAGAGAAGGGACAATGTTACTATCCTTTTTCCACGCTTGTGCTTCAAAGTAGCACCATGATCTTCATGATAGAGAGTCTCTTATTTTGTCACTTTCATATACTAGTGGGAATTTTTCATTATAGAACTTGGCTTGTATATTCCAATGATGGGCTGCCTCAAATGCCCTAGGTCTTCGTGAGAAAGCAAGTTGGATGCACACCCACTTAGTTTCTTTTGTTGAGCTTTCAGATATTTATAGCTCTAGTGCATCCGTTGCATGGCAATCCCTACTCCTTGCATTGACATCAATCGGTGGGCATCTCCATAGCCTGTTGATTAGCCGCGTCAATGTGAGACTTTCTCCCTTTTTTGTCTCCTCACACAACCTCAATCGTTATATTCTATTCCACCCATAGTGTTATGTCCATGGCTCGCGCTCATATATTGCGTAAAAGTTGAAAGAGTTTGAAAAGGCTAAGTATGAAACAATTGCTTGGCTTGTCATCGGGGTTGTGCATGATGAGAGCATTTTGTGTGACGAAAATGAAGCATGGCCAAACTATATGATTTTGTAGGGATAAGCTTTCTTTGGCTATGTATTTTGATAAGACATAATTGCTTGGTTAGCATGCTTGAAGTATTATTATTTTTATGTCAACATTAAACTTTTATCTTGAATCTTTCGGATCTGAACATTCATGCCACAATAAAGAAAATTACATTGAAGAATATGCTAGAAAGCATTCGACATCAAAAATTCTGTTTTTATCATTTACCTACTCGAGGACGAGCAGGAATTAAGCTTGGGGATGCTTGATACGTCTCCAACGTATCTATAATTTTTGATTGTTCCATGCTACTATATATTCTGTTTTGGATGTTTAATGGGCTTTATTATACACTTTATATTATTTTTGGGACTAACCTACTAACCCAAGGCCCAGTGCAAATTGCTGTTTTTTTGCCTATTTCAGTGTTTTGCAGAAAAGGAATATCAAACGGAGTCCAAACGGAATGAAACCTTCGGGAGAGTTATTTTTGGAACAAACATGATCGAGAGGACTTGGAGTGGACGTCAAGAAACAACCAAGGAGGCCACGAGGCAGGGAGGCGCGCCTGCCCCCCCCCCCCCCCGGCGTGCCCCCCACCCTCGTGGCTCCACCGACCTACTTCTTCCTCCTATATATACCTACGTACCCCGAAACCATCCAGGAGCACCATGAAACCCTATTTCCACCGCCGCAACCTTCTATACCCGTGAGATCCCATCTTGGGTCCTTTTCCGGCACTCCGTCGGAGGGGGCATCGATCACGGATGGCTTCTACGTCAACACCATAGCTTCTCCGATGATGTGTGAGTAGTTTACCACAGACCTTCGGGTCCATAGTTATTAGCTAGATGGCTTCTTCTCTCTCTTTGGATCTCACTACAAAGTTCTCCTCGATCTTCTTGGAGATCTATCCGATGTTACTCCTTTTGCGGTCTGTTTGTCGACATCCGATGATTGTGAGTTTATGATCAAGATTATCTATGAACAATATTTGAATCTTCTCTGAATTCTTTTATGTATGATTGGTTATCTTTGCAAGTCTCTTCGAATTATCAGTTTGGTTTGGCCTACTAGATTGATCTTTCTTCCAATGGGAGAAGTGCTTAGCTTTGGGTTCAATCTTGCGTTGCTCGATCCCAGTGATAGTAGGCGAAACGACACGTATTGTATTGTTGCCATCGAGGATAAAAAGATGGGGTTTATATCATATTGCTTGAGTTTGTCCCTCTACATCATGTCATCTTGCCTAATGCGTTACTCTGTTCTTATGAACTTAATACTCTAGATGCATGCTGGATAGCCGTTGATGTGTGGAGTAATAGTAGTAGATGCAGGCAGGAGTCGGTCTACTTGTTGCGGACGTGATGCCTATATACATGATCATGCCTAGATATTCTCATAACTATGCTCAATTCTATCAATTGCTCGACATTAATTTGTTCACCCACCGTAATACTTATGCTATCTTGAGAGAAGCCACTAGTGAAACCTATGGCCCCCGGGTCTATTTTCCATCATATAAGTTTCCAATCTATTTTTACTTTGCAATCTTTACTTTTAATCTTTATCATAAAAATACCAAAAATTTTATCTTATCATCTCTATCAGATCTCACTTTTGCAAGTGGCCGTGAAGGGATTGACAACCCCTTTATCGCGTTGGTTGCAAGGTTCTTATTTGTTTGTGTAGGTACGAGGGACTTGCGTGTGGCCTCCTACTGGATTGATACCTTGGTTCTCAAAAACTGAGGGAAATACTTACGCTACTTTGCTGCATCACCCTTTCCTCTTCAAGGGAAAACCAACGCATGCTCAAGAGGTAGCAGAGATACTCTAGCTAATTGAGCCCACTTTCAATATGTATCCATATTGAGACTCAGAGTCTCCGGATCGGTGTAAAAGCTTGCATGAGCGTAACTCTTTACGACGAACTCTTTATCACCTCCATAACCGAGAAATATCTCCTTAGTCTTCTAAGGATAATTTTGACCGCTGTCAAGGGATCCACTCCTGGATCACTACTCACTACAGGAATCAGCTATTTTGCCGTCTGCCACGGTGGACGGCAAAGGCATGAACGGTGGACGGCAAAGGCCTTTGCCGTCAACCGCGGACGGCAAAAGGCTCCGGCAAAGTAAGGTCCGGCAAAGAGCTACTTTGCCGTCTGCTTCCGGGCGGCTGACGGCAAAGGGCCTTTGCCGTCTGCAGCGGATGGCAAAGAGAGCAGACGGCAATAATTGCGCTGTCAGTCCGTTAAGTGGCTAACGGCAGGCCTTTGCCGTCCGCCGCTGACGGCAAGTCTTTGTCGTCTGCCACTGATGGCAAACTTTCTACTGTCTTTCCCGTCTGCCACTGTAGGCAAACTTTCTGGTGTCTTTGCCGTCTGCCACTGTAGGCAAACTTTCTAGTGTCTTTGCCGTTTGCCACTGTAGGCAAACTGACCAAATGGGTCAGCTCCCAGGAAGCACAGTTGGCTGCCACGTGGCTTCTTTGCCGTCTGCGGCTGATGGCAAAGAGCCCGTTGCCGTCGGTGGCAGACGGCAAAGAGCCTGCATATTGGCTCTTTTTCTGTTTTTTATTAAATCCAACAATTTTCACAGCAAATATATATGACATATATAGATATATTTCACAAGCCTATTTAACAGCAAACATCTCACATATCCAGCACATAACTTTCATCCATTCATACATAAGCAAGTTCCATCCATTCATACATAAGCAAGTTCCATCCATACATATTACAATGCAAAGTTTCATCAAGATAGCAAGTTCCATCATAGCAAGCTAGAAGAATAATTGAAGAGAATGAAAGAAAAAACAAGCACTCCATAGCAAGCTAGCTTCCATGAAGTGAATGAAATCTGCAAAATGGCAAAATAAGAAAGTTAGAAATAGGTGACTAGAATAAGAAGACTAGAACAAGAAGAGTAGAACAAGAAGAAGACTAGAACAAGAAGTATATGTCAGTTATGAGCTAACTTACGTGAAATGGATCATATATGAGCTAAGTTGAAATGGGTCGTTTATGAGCTAGCTAAGGTGAAATGGATCATTTATGAGCTAACTTAGTTGAAGTGGGTCGTTTATGAGCTAACTAAGGTCAAATGGATCGTTTTTGAGGTAACTAAGGTGAAATGGATCGTTTTTTAGCTAACTTAGGTGAAATGGATCATTTATGAGCTAACTTAGTTGAAATGGATTGTTTTTGAGCTAACTTAGGTGAAATGGATCATTTATGAGCTAATTTAGTTGAAATGGATCTTTTTGAGCTAACTTAGGTGAAATGGATCATTTAAGAGCTAATTTAGGTGAAATGGATCGTTTTTGAGCTAACTTAGGTGAAATGGATCGTTTATGAGCTAAATTAATTGAAATGGATCGTTTATGAGATAACCTAGGTAAGATGGGTCATTTTGGAGCTAACCTAGGTGAAATGGGTCATTTTAAAGCTAACGTAGGTAAAATGGATCATTTAGGAGCTAATCTAGGTAAAATGGGTCATTTTTTAGCTAACTTGGATGAACTGGATCATTTATAAGCTAACCAAGGTAAAATGGGTCATTTTAGAGCTAACTTAGGTAAAATGGATCGTTTATGAGCTAACTAAGCTAATTATGCAATTTTTGACATAAGTAAGCTAAGTACAGATCGTTTTAGAGCTAACTTAGGTAAAATTGATGGTTTTGGAGGTCAGTAAGCTTATTAAGTCATTTTGGAGGAGAAGAAGCTAAGTCTAGGTCATTATGGTAAGCATTGGAGGAAATAAAGCTAAGTCTAGGTCTTTATGCATGTGTTAAGCAAAACACTAGATAAACTTACCATGATCCAGGAGGTGTAGGAGCGGGCTGGCTCGTGTCGGTAGCTGGAGAAGGATCGTGCGATGCTTGTCTGGAGTTACGCTGCACCAAAGATCATTTCCAATGTCTTGTTAGCATGATGACACTCAAATGTTAAGACTAGCAAGTAATGTCCATTCAAATTAAACTCACCGTGGTCCCAGGAGCAATCACTGGCATCGGCGGAGCGGTCTGACCGGTCTTCTCGCACACAGACTGCACATTTGGTTTTGACGACTCAGTCATACTAGTTAGTAATGAGACAAACACTACATGAATGTTTTGGCTAATCTGCAGAAGAAACTTACCACAAGGAGCTCGTACATGGCCCTTGCCTGCATGTCATTCCGTGCCCTCTCCTCCTGCAACATCTTTGTCGTCCTCTCCTCCAACTCCCGCTGCCTCTCCGCCGCCTCCGCCAGAAGTTTCTCCGTTCTATCTCTCTCACTCTGTATAGCAGCCTGCAACACCACTCACATGACCATTTGTAATCATTGATGGAAGCGCACACAATGTAATGGAGAAAGATAGCTGAGTACGTATCACTAACCTTGATGGTGAGTTGGACTGGCCGTTCACGAGGCCTTATCTCAGGAGCGGAGCTCGACTAGCGCGCCTTGATCTCCGGGAGAGTGCTAGGACAACGGATCAGTCCATCTCCAATGGCTATGGAGCCATGGGACCTCCCGCCACTAGATATCATCACCAGCTCTGGATCAATGGGACCCTGGCTCGGGTTAAAGTCCTCCCCTTTCCTCGCCTTCCCCTCATCTCTATATCTCACGAGCTTGTTGTGGGAGGAGATGTTGGTGAAGTTGTTTGCATCATCGAGGTCAGACGGAGAGAATGCCTTGACTTTCTTGAAAGAGGCAGTGTGGGCCATGGCATACAGGTCGTACACCTCTGGCACCTTATCCACCTTATTGTAGCGTGCCTGAAAGAGAGAAACAATGTAAATTAGTAATTAAAGGGCTCAAGCTAGCATGATGAATGAATTGCATGAATCATGAAGCAAACCACATACCCAGTTCCGCCCGAACTGATATAAGTTGGAGCTGCCTTGATGGTGTGGCACACCTTCCATTTGGGCACGTTTGTCCTTGGCCTCGTTGTGGAGGGCTAGCCATTCTTTTGAGCACCACTCATTGACCAACACCTCCCAACAATCCATCCGATCCGCACACCATCTCGGAGGCGCCTAAGTTAGCAAATAGAAACTTGAGCGCTACGGCTAAGAATTACTAAATGAAGGAACTTAAGTAGAAGGCCTTAAGAATTACCTTCATGTACTGCTCCTTACTCAGGAACTTCCCGCGGCACGCCGACTTGGTCTTCTTGATACCACGCAAGGCGTAGTAGTCTCGAACAGCCTGCACCCGAGCCTCGTGCCGTAAGTTATGTAGTAGGCGCTTGCAGACGTTATCGATAACATTTTCCGCGTCCTCCTCGTATCCCTCCTCACACCTGTAGAATGTCTGCAATCAAATGAGACAATATTGATTAGTACAATTAATAACTAGCTAGTTCAAGATTTTTAATTGTGTAAAGGAGAAATTACCCAGAACTTTCTGATCACCACGTCTACCCTCGTCTTGCACAAGACACCGTCGATAATCTCATCCGGCGAGGCCGAGGCAGCCAAGTAGTGCTCCCAGCTCAATCCAAGCTCTGGAAGCCGACCCTCAACAGGCAACGTGACAACCCCGGGAAGTTTTGCCGACAAATAACTCCAAGGACGGAGTTGGGCCGGCGGACACTATGATGGTGGTCCCAACCCCTGCAGCATGACAAGGCCAACGCATTAGTTATTTGAAGAAACGTGAATGCAGAAGGTACAAAAATATTAAATGCACTTACCTCTCCCCATCAGGGAAAATCAACCACCTCTGCTCGCGGGTCGCCGGCACGGACGGGAGCCGTGTACAACCACGCTGGTAGACGGTGCCCCCCTCCTCCTCAATATCAGTCGGCTCCCCGCCATCATCAGCATGGCCACTCGGCTCCTCGGGCTGATCGGCCAGGTACCCCATCCAGACGTGTGCTCCTCCGGGGTCTCGTGGGCCGAACTCTCGTGGGCCGAAGGCCCGTCGACCCGAGGCTCGTGGGCCCAAGACCCGTGGACCGGAGGCTCGTGGACCGGAGTCCGTGTAGCCTCCTCCTCAGACGAGTCCACCCTAGAAGTCACGTGCTCGGGTGAAACAGCTGGGGGTGGCGGCGAGGAAGGCGCCGTAGCAGTCACCCTACGTCCTCTCCCGTGACCACGTGCCCCACCTCCTCTCTTCTTACCTCGTCCCCTGCTGGGCACCACGGTCAACGAAGAAGGGCCCGACGGTGTCGCCATACTGTCCAGCAATGCTCGGCGGAGAGGTGCGTGTGGAATGGAAGACCTCACACCACGCGCCGACGAAGAAGGGGCCTTGGCGCGCTCCCGACCAGCGCCCACCATCTTTCAACACCTGCCATGACAAACAGTAAACGAAATTAGTACAACATAAAAAAAAGACCGACATGAATAATAATATGTGTATCACTTAAGTGTATCATCATCAAGTACAACATAAAAAAATTTAATACCTGACACTACTAATAATCTCGATCAGTATCATCAATAAATGCATAATCATCATCATCACTATAATCAATGACGGGCTCATAGGGTTCAGTGGCATCAACATGTGGAAGGCCACCTTGACGTAATCGGTCAAGCATTGACAGGTCATCCGCAGCAGTAACCTCTTCTTGTTCCGGCTCTTCTTGTTCGTCCTCTGGGGTGATGTCGGATTCACTGTCGCTGTCTACTTCAATGTTTTGGGGTGAAGTATAGCGGTTCTTGAAATGCTTTATGGAAAGACGTGTCTCTTGGAATAATTCTCCTTCATATGTGTCTCGGTTAATGTGAGGTTCATAATCCTCTTCCTTTGGGGGAGATAGTCTAGCACGTGGCGGCACTTCATAAACCACATCCCAAGCTTTCAGATTTGGATTAGTTTGGCAGGCCCACGGTAGATAGAATACTTGGGTCGCCTGTTGAGCCGTAATATAGACATCAGGAACATCTAAATGGGTGCTTTGGTTGATTTCAACTAGCCCTATATGTTCATGAGTCCTTCTAGTCTCCTTCGGCTGAAACCAATAACATTTGAAGACTACGACATTCGGTGGGTTTTCACCATAGAATAGAAGTTCATAAATTGCTTCAACTCTCCCATAATACTCGGTACCTCCTTCGCCGATAGCAGATACACAACAATTTGTAGAATTTCAGTCGGCCATAGATAGCCCTTTGCCATAGGTACGAAAGCGATACCCGTTGATGTCGTATTTGTCAAATGAACGGACCTTATAGTCAAAACCATTAGCGACTTGTCTCAATTCGGCGTCCATAGACTCTGAATTAGCCTACAAGTTTAATATGAAAGGATTGTTGCATTACGCACAAATTAGCGAATGAAATGAAGTTGTCTAATGGAAATTACCGTTTGTTTGAACCAAGAGATGAAACCGGGATAGCCGCCTCCTTGCTTTGCGAGAAGCTCATACTCTTCGACAGAATCCTTTTGGATCACCGCTCCATACGAGAATAAGGTGACGTATCGACTGTACGAAATATCCAGGAATAAGAGCAGTTCAAAGGAAATAGAAGTTGCGAAACAATGTACCAAGAACTTACACGATGTACGGCCGCACTTCTATCAGGTTGTTGAAGATATACAACGAAATGGTCCGCCATTCTTCGTTATCCAAAGATACTGGATTTGAAACACTGGCTGGTGCGAGATTCCCTTTGAATAGGCTGAGGTTGGATCCACCCTTTTTAGGGTCGTCAGCATTGTACCGAGGCTTCGGATTATGCAAATGACGATTTTTGGCTTCGTAGTGTGCTGTCACGAAGTTTGCCGCCTCCTCAGTGATGAATGCCTCAGCCATCGATGCTTCAATTCTACGTTTATTTTTACATTTTTGTCGAAGCGTCTTCTGCACCCTCTCAGTTGGGTAGCACCAACGATTTTGCACGCCCCCCCCCCCCAATATTGCCTCGGTCGGGAGATGCAAAATCAAATGCTGCATTGGATTAAAGAAGCCCGGTGGAAAGATCTTCTCTAACTTGCAGATCAACTCCGGCGCCAACTCTTCCATTTCTTCTAGCACGCCAGGCGATAGTTCTTTCGCATAAAGAACACGGAAGAAATAGCTGAGTTCTGCCAGTACTAGCCATTCATCCTCAGGGATGAAGCCACGCAACATTACCGGCATTACCCGCTCAATTCATATGTGCCAATCATGACTCTTGAGACCAAATATCTTCAATTTATCAAGACTGGCTCCCCTCTTTAGATTCGCTGCATACCCATCGGGGAACATCAACTGCATTTTCACCCACAAGATAATTTCCCTCATAGCTGGCCTTCCAAGATTGAACCATGCCTTTGGCTTCGTCCAGTTCTGCTTTCCTTTCGGTTCTTTCATGTTTTGTAATGGCCTATCACATAGCGCCTCCAGATCGACTCTAGCCTTAGTATTATCCTTTGACTTCCCATCTATGCCGAACAATGTACCAAAAAGTGCCTCGGCGATATTCTTCTCAGTGTGTATCACGTCGATGTTGTGTGGGCAAAGGAGGTCTTTGAAGTAAGGCAGATCCCAGAAGCATGTTTTGTGAGTCCAGGCGTGCTTAGAATTATACCCCTTGAAGTACCCTGGACGCTCTGGATCAGGCTCGAAAGCGTTTAACTGATCCAGGGTCTGTTGGCCTGTCAATGCAGGTGGTGCAGAGTTTTTGACAATTCTACCTCTGATGAAGTTCTTCTTGTCTTTCCTGAACATATGGCAAGGATTCAGGAACTGTCTATGCATGTCGAAGCAAGAAAACTTGCGACCGACCTGAAGCCAACGAAACTCAAGAGCTCCCTTGCATGTGCGGCACGGGAACCTTCCATGCACACACCAGCCAACGAATAGCGCATACGCCGGCAAGTCATGCGTCGAGTACATGTACCAGACACGCATTATGAAGTTCCGTTTGCTATAGGCATCGTATGTCTTGAACCCATTATCCCAGGCTTCTTGCAATTCGTCCTTAAGCGGCTGCATGTACACATTCATATTTTTCCCCGGATAGTTGGGCCCTGGAATTATCAACGTCAAGAAAATGTTCTTTCTTTGCATAATCTGTCCGGGGGGAGATTGATTGGAAAGACAAATACGGGCCAACAACTGTATTGGGCTGCCGTCATACCAAACACACTGAACCCATCCGTGCTGATGCCGACTCGAGGATGCCTTGGATCTGTCGCTTTGTCAGCATGTAATTCATCAAACTTTTTCCATGCAACACCATCCGATGTGTGTACGATCATCGGATTCCCATCTGCATCTAGTTCGGTTCTTTTGCCCGTTTTGTGCCATGTCATCTGTCTGGCCTTCTCTTCGACCATGAAAAGACGTTGAAGTCTTGGTACGATTGGCATATACCGAAGAACACTAACGGGGATTTTGGTCTGTGTCTTCTCACCCATACCGTTGTCTACCACAACATACCTGGAAGACTTGCAAATGGGACAATAGTTCAAGTCCGCATAGTCAAGCCTAAACAAGACACATCCTTTCTCACAGGCATGTATCTTCTCATAGGGCATCTTCAGTGCACGGAGGATTTTGTCCGACTGGTACAGGTTTGCAGGCATTACATGGCCTTTGGGTAGAAAGCGTCCAAATACTGTCATCATTGCATCGTAGCATTCTCTGCCCAAATTGAACTGAGCCTTCAGAGCCATTACTTGTGAGATGGCATCCAACTGACAAAGCTCAGTGTGCTCATGGAGCGGACGTTTTGAAGACTCCAACATTTCATTGAAGGCCTTTGCAGATTCCTCCATCTCCTCGTCCGAATCCCGAGCATCATCGAAGTCTTGCACCATGTTTTCCATCCCGGTACCATGCTCGTCGGTGCGATGACGATCCACCTCAGCTCGGTCACGTTGGGCAGACTCACCATGAAATGTCCACACCGTATAATCGGGCGTAAAACCACTCTTCTACAGGTGTCTGCCCATTTCAGCCTTTGTCCTCTTTTCCCAATTGCCGCACCGTAAACAGGGGCACCAGGTTTTCCTCTGGCCATTTGCAAATGCGGCTTGCACAAACCCCTTGGTTTTTGTGAACCATTCAGTGCTCCATTTGTTCTGACCAGTGTGACCGGTGTACATCCACGCACGATCACTCATCTTGACTTTCAGAGCTACTAGAAACACAACAAATATATATATATATATATATATATATATATATATATATATATATATATATATATATAATTCACCATGTATATATTCATCAGTTGATCTACTTTGTCAATTTTATTACGTCCATGCAACCTACACTCTAATAGGTAATGATAGGTCCTAATCCCACCCGAGTATGTTTAGATTGGGTTCATTTTCCCATGCTATGCTCCGGATCCTACGCAAAATTTTGGCAGCACCTCCCCGCTGTTCTCCTGATACACGTCTCTGCAATAAACAGAGAGGATGTGTACCCGGAGAACAACAGGGGAGGCACTGACGAAACTTATGCGTCAGATCCGGAGCAAAGCATATGGGAAAACGAACCCAATCTAAACATACTCGGGCTGTCCATGGATAGCGTTGGACAATTCGAAAGAATCAAGGTTATAAATATGCAAATGCATGCATATTTATAACTATGATGCTTTCGAACGGGAGACACATATTGGTTACGCATACTGATGATTCAAGACACATATATAGCTAGCTATCAAGTTTCATCGGCACGAACACCGGAACAGAGCAAATAATTAACGGGGGAGGAGGACATGTCATTTGTGCTCACCCACGAACGAAGGGGCAGAGCTCGTCAAACGCACGGCGAGGTCGTCGACCACCAAACCTCGCAGCGATGAAACAACTGCACATTTAAATCTACCCGATCAACACAATTATATATGATGTTTTCATAACAAAATCGAAAAATATATGACCTAACTAATAATTCACAAATATATGACCCCATCGGCCTCTGCAAGGCCAAAGAACACCTTTTCGGGAGGTGTCAGGGGTCGGGGTGTCGTGTCGGTGTCGGGGTGCCGTGTCGGGGTCAGGGTGCTGCTTCGGGGTCGGGGGGTCAGGGTGTCGTGTCGGGGTCAGGGGGTTACGGGGTCGGGTGTCGGGGTGGAGTCGGGGTCGGGTGTCGGGGTGTGGTGTCGAGGTTGGGGGGTCAGGGGGTCGGGTGTCGGGGTGTCGTGTCGGGGTCGGGGTGTCGGGGTGTGGTGTCGGAGTCGGGGTGTCGGGGTCAGGGGGTCAGGGGGTCGGGTGTCGGGGTGTCGTGTCGGGGTCGGGGTGTCGGGGTGTGGTGTCGGAGTCGGGGTGTAGGGGTCAGGGGGTCAGGGGGTCGGGGTGTCGTGTCGGGGTCGGGGTGTGGTGTCGGGGTCGGGGTGTCGGGGTCAGGGGTCAGGGGGTCGGGCTGTCGGGGTCAAGGGGTCGGGGTGTTTCCTTCTATCCTTCTTCTTCTTTCTTTCTCTTCTTCTTCTTCTTCTTTCCTTTCTTCTTCTTCTTCTTTCATCTTTTTTCTACTTTTTTACTTCTTTTCGTTTCTTCTTTTCTTCTTCTTCTACATCTTCTACTTCTTTTCTTCTTCTTCTTATTACATCTTTTTTGTACTTCTTTTCTTTTCTTCCTTTCTTCTTCTTCTACTTCTTTTCTTCTTTTTCTTTTTTCATCTTTTTTCTACTTCTTCTCTTTTCTTCTTCTTCTACTTCTTCTACTACTTCTACTTCTTCTCATTCTTTTCTAACACTAACACTAACACAATCTAGCACTAACAATTAAACAGAAAAAAATGAAAAAACAGAAAAAAAATGAAAAAACAGAAAAAAAAGAAGTAGTCCCTCACCGGAGCAATGGGACGGTCGGCGGGGGCGGTGGCGGTGGGGCGCCGGGCGGCGGGGGCGGTGCCGGGGGCGGCGCCGGGCGGCGGGTGGCGAGGCGACGGGGCGTCGGGGGCGGTGGCGGGGGCGGTGCCGGGCGGCGGGTGGCGGGGCGACGGGGCGACGGCGGGTGGCGGCGGGCGGCGGGCGGCGGGGGCGGCGGTGGACGTGGGATCTGGTGGCGGGGCGCGTCGGGGAGGAGAGAGGGAGAGAAGAGAGAGTAACGGGCGGGGGGGTGGGGCCCGTTAGTTAGTCTGCTCTTTGTCGTCCGCCAATCTTTGCCGTTCGCCTTTATCTCTCTTTGTCGTCTGCTAGTAGACGGCAAAGAGGTGGGGCGTTAAGTTTTTCTAAACGGGCGGGGGGTGGGGGCCACCTCTTTCTTTGCCGTCAGCCAGCGGACGGCAAAGATTCTTTGCCGTCGGCTGGCTGACGGCAAAGAGCCGGCAGATGGCAAAGGCCTGTTTTGTCGTCTGTCGTTTCTTTGCCGTCTGCTTTTGGGTAGCTGATGGCAAAGAGCTTCTTTGCCGTCAGCTAGCTGACGGCAAAGAGCTGGCAGATGGCAAATTAGCTGATTCCAGTAGCCAAACTCATGGTGAGGTTCACAATAGGTCTGGTACACAACATAGCATACTTCATAGAACCTATGACTGAGGCATAGGGAATGATTTTTCATTCTCTTTCTATTTTTTGTTGTGGTCGGGTTCTGAGTCTTTACTCAACTTCACACCTTGCAACACAGGCAAGAACTCCTTCTTTGACTGTTCCATTTTGAACTACTTCAAAATCTTGTCAAGGTATGTACTCATTGAAAAGAAAAACTTATCAAGCGTCTTGTTCTATCTCAATAGATCTTGATGCTCAACATCTAAGCAGCTTCACCGAGGTCTTTCTTTGAAAAACTCCTTTCAAACACTCATTTATGCTTTCCAGAAAAATTCTACATTATTTCCGATCAACAATATGTCATTCACATATACTTATCAGAAATGTTGTAGTACTCCCACTCAATTTCTTGTAAATACAGGCTTCACCGCAAGTCTGTATAAAACCATATGCTTTGATCACCTTATCAAAGCATATATTCCAACTCCGAGATGCTTGCACCAGTCCATAGATGGATCACTGGAGCTTGCATACTTTTTTAGCACCTTTAGGATTTACAAAACCTTCTTGTTGCATCATATACAACTCTTCTTTAAGAAATCCATTAAGGAATGTAGTTTTTGACATCCATTTGCCAAATTTCATGAAATGTGGCAATTGCTAACATGATTCGGACAGACTTTAAGCATCGATACGAGTAAGAAAATCTCATCATAGTCAACATCTTGAACTTGTCAAAAACCCTTTTCGACAAGTCGAGCTTTGTAGATAGTAACACTACTATAAGCGTCCGTATTCCTCTTGAAGATCCATTATATCTCAATGGCTCGCCGATCATCGGGCAAGTTAATCAAAGTCCATACTTTGTTCTCATACATGGATCCCATCTCAGATTTCATGGCCTCAAGCCATTTCGCGGAATCTGGGCTCATCATCGCTTCCTCATAATTCGTAGGTTCGTCATGGTCAACTAACATGACTTCCAGAACAGGATTACCGTACCACTCTGGTACGGACCATACTCTGGTTGACCTACGAGGTTCGGTAGTAACTTGATCTGAAAAGTATCATGATCATCATCATTAACTTCCTCACTAATTGGTGTAGGAATCGCTGGAACTGATTTCTGTGATGAACTACTTTCCAATTCGGGAGAAGGTACAACTACCTCATCAAGTTCTACTTTCCTCCCACTCACTTCTTTCGAGAAAACTCCTTCTCTAGAAAGGATCCACTCTTAGCAACAAAGATCTTGCCTTCGGATATGTGATAGAAGGTGTACCCAACAGTCTCCTTTGTGTATCCTATGAAGACGCATTTCTCCGATTTGGGTTCAAGCTTATCAGGTTGAAGCTTTTTCACATAAGCATCGCAGACCCAAACTTTAAAAACGACAGCTTAGGTTCCTTGCCAAACCACAGTTCATATGGTGTCGTCTCAATGGATTTAGATGGTGCCCTATTTAACGTGAATGCAGCTGTCTCTAATGCATAACAACAAAACGATAGTTATAAATCGGTAAGAGACATCATAGATCGCACCATATCTAATAAAGTACGGTTATGACATTCGGACACACCATTACGCTGTGGTGTTCCAGGTGGCGTGAGCTGCGAAACTATTCCACATCATTTCAAATGAAGACCAAACTCGTAACTCAAATATTTGTCTCCACGATCAGATCATAGAAACTTTATTTTCTTGTTACGATGATTTTCCACTTCACTCTGAAATTCTTTGGACATTTCAAATGTTTCCGACTTATGTTTCATCAAGTAGATATACCCATATATGCTCAAATCATCTGTGAAGGTCAGAAAATAGCGATACCCGCCGCGAGCCTCAACACTCATCGGATCGCATACATCAATATGTATTATTTCCACTAAGCCAGTTGCTCGGTCCATTGTTCCGGAGAACGGAGTCTTAGTCATCTGCCCATGAGGCATGGTTCGCAAGCATCAAGTGATTCGTAATCAAGTGATTCCAAAAGCCCATCAACATGGAGTTTCTTCATGCGCTTTACACCAATATGACCTAAACGGCAGTGCAACAAATATGTTGCACTATCATTATCAACTTTGCATCTTTTGGCATCAATATTATGAATATGTGTATCACTACGATCGAGATTCAATAAAACATTCACCTTGGGTGTATGACCACAGAAGGTTTTATTCATGTAAATAGAATAACAATTATTCTTTGACTTAAATGAATAACCGTATTGCAATAAACATGATCCAATCATATTATGCTCAACGCAAACACCAAATAACATTTATTTTAGGTTCAACCCTAATGCCGAAGGTAAAGGGAGTGTGCGATGGTGATCTTATCAACCTTGGAATCACTTCCAACACACATCGTCACCTTGCCCATAACTAGTCTGTGTTCATTCTACAACTCCTGTTTTTAGTTACTACTCTTAGTAACTAAACCAGTATCAAATACTGAGGGGTTGCTATAAACACTAGTAAAGTACACATCAATAACATGTATATCAAATATACTTTTTTTCACTTTCCATCCTTCTTATCAGCCAAGTATCTAGGGCAGTTCCACTTCCAGTGACCATTTCCTTTGCAGTAGAAGCACTCAGTTCCATGCTTGGGTCTAGCTTTGGGGTTCTTCATGGGAGCAGCAACTTGCTTGCTATTCTTCTTTGAAGTTCCTCTTTCTTCCCTTTGCCCTTTTCTTGAAACTAGTGGTCTTGTTAACCATCAACACTTGATGCTATTTCTTGATTTCTACCTTCGCCGATTTCAGCATCGCGAAGAGCTTGGGAATTACTTTCGTCATCCCTTGCATATTATAGTTCATCACTAAGTTCTAGTAACTTGGTGATAGTGACTAGGGAACTTTGTCAATTACTATCTTATCTGGAAGATTAACTCCCACTTGATTCAAGCAATTGTAGTACCCAGATAATCTGAGCACATGCTCACTGGTTGAGCTATTCTCCTCCATCTTGTCGACAAAGTACTGTCAGAGGTCTCATACCTCTCGACATGGGCATGAGTATGAAATACCAATTTCAACTCTTAGAACATCTTATATGCTCCGTGGTGTTCAAAATGTTTTTGAAGTCCCAGTTCTAATCCGTAAAGCATGGTGCACTAAACTATTAAGTAGTCATCATACCGAGCTTTGTCAAACGTTCATAACGTGTGCATCTTCTCTTGCAATAGGTCTGTCACCTAGCGGTGCATCAAGGACATAATTCTTCTGTGCAGCAATGAGGATAATCCTCATATCACGGACCTAGTCCGCATCATTGCTACTATCATCTTTCCACATAGTTTTTCTCTAGGAACATATCAAAAAATAAACGGGGAGCTACATCGCGAGCTATTGATCTACAACATAGTTGTGCAAATACTATCATGACTAAGTTCATGATAAATTAAAGTTCATTAATCATATTACTTAAGAACTCCCACTTAGATAGACATTCCTCTAGTCATCTAAATGATCACGTGATCCATATCAACTAAACCATGTCCGATCATCACGTGAGATGGAGTAGTTTTCAATGGTGAACATCACTATGTTGATCATATCTACTATATGATTCATGCTCGACCTTTCGGTCTCAGTGTTCCGAGGCCATATCTGTATATGCTAGGCTCGTCAAGTTTAACCCGAGTATTCTGCGTGTGCAAAACTGGCTTGCACCCGTTGTATGTGAACGTAGAGCTTATCACACCCGATCATCACGTGGTGTCTCGGCACGACGAACTGTAGCAACGGTGCATACTCAGGGAGAACACTTGTACCTTGAAATTTAGTGAGAGATCATCTTATAATGCTACCTCCGTACTAAGCAAAATAAGATGCATAAAGGATAAACATCACATGCAATCAATATAAGTGATATGGTATGGCCATCATCATCTTGTGCCTTTGATCTCCATCTCCAAAGCACCGTCATGATCACCATCGTCACCAGTTTGACACCTTGATCTCCATCGAAGCATCGTTGTCGTCTCGCCAACTATTGCCTCCACGACTATCGCTACCGCTTAGTGATAATGTAAAGCGATTACATGGCGATTGCATTCCATACAATAAAGCGACAACCATATGGCTCCTGCCAGTTGCCGATAACTGTGTTACAAAACATGATCATCTCATACAACAATTTATATAATCACGCCTTGACCATATCACATCACAACATGCCCTACAAAAACAAGTTAGACGTCCTCTACTTTGTTGTTGCAAGTTTTACGTGGCTGCTACGGGCTTAGCAAGAACCGTTCTTACCTACGCATCAAAACCACAACGATTTTTTGTCAAGTTTGTTGTTTTAACCTTCAACAAGGACCGGGCGTAGTCACACTCGATTCAACTAAAGTTGGAGAAACAGACACCCACTAGCCACCTATGTGCGAAGCACGTCGGTAGAACCAGTCTCGCGTAAGCGTACGCGTAATGTCGGTCTGAGCCGCTTCATCCAACAATGCCACCGAATCAAGGTATGACATGCTGGTAAGCAGTATGACTATTATCGCCCACAACTCTTTGTGTTCTACTCGTGCATATGACATCTATGCATAGACCTGGCTCGGATGCCACTGTTGGGGAATGTAGTATTTAAAAAAATTACCTACGATCACGCAAGATCTATCTAGGAGAAGCATAGCAACGAGCAGGGAGAGTATGTCCACGTACCCTCGTAGACCGAAAGCGGAAGCGTTTAATAACGCGGTTGATGTAGTCGAACGTCTTCGCGATCCAACCGATCCAAGCACCGAACGTATGGCACCTCCGCGCTCAGCACACGTTCAGCTCGGTGACGTCCATCGAACTCTTGATCCAGTTGAGGCCGAGGGAGAGTTCCGTCAGCACGACGGCGTGGTAACGGTGATGATGAAGTTACCGGCGCACGGCTTCGATGACATGTTTTCTCGCAAGTGGAGATCATCAAGAGTTCGTTGTAAAAGGTTACATCGATACTATCTTCATCATTTCTCCATGCGATTTTTGATTTAAATTGAGGGTTTTGTGTAACACACAATATGGTGGTGCAGTTAGTTGGAAATTGTTCCAAACAAGTTACTGTGGCGAATTCTATAACAGAGGCGAAGTATGTTGCTGCTTTAAAAGTGACAAAGACAAAGATGTTGAATCATATAGTTCATTCATGAACTTAGTATGGTTCCAAGAAGGCTTTGGTCAATGGGGCACTATTGCGGATAGTTGCTCCATAACTCAGTATGAGGAATCAGGTTTCGACCAATGATTCACATATATAGAAAGCCAAGTCCGCACAAAATATGAATTTTTTGAAAGCGTGAAAACACGAGGATATGCAGAGATACACACGGAGCTGAAGTTGTCAGATCCGATGGACATCAGGCTATACCACATGTGAAGCATTTTTTACACCAGTATGCCATAGGTTTAAAGTGCATTAGCATTAACTAGATTATTGACTCTAGTGCAAGTGGGAGTCTGTAGGAGATATGCCCTAGAGGCAATAATAAATGATATTATTTATCTCCAAGTTCATAATTATGTTTATGTTCCATGCTATAACTGCTATGGTTCTCGAGTCTGCAATAACACGAGGCTCGGAGGAAGACTCATATGCACGTGTGGAATAATAAACGGTAAGAAGTATTCTCAGTCTGGCCTCTAAGACTAGCTCAAGTGTTACATGATGGTTCTGTTTTTGTGATCATGGGCATGTCTATGCCAGCAACTTTGAGGGCACAATGTTAAGAGAGCATTTGTGTTGAATCGACCCGGATTGATGTTATGCTATGAAATTCATTTGTCACAAGTTAATGGTACATAACACAGACATGGTTAACGTTTGCATGATTCCTTAGACCATGAGAGTATCTAGTTTCTTCATGCTTGCTTCATGAACTTTGGGGTTTGTTAAACGTCATCCGTAAATGGGTGGCTATTACGGCGGCTTACGGGTTCATGGAAAAGTATGTCAAGTAACTTGATAGCTCAAGATTGGGATTTGCTCCTCCGACGATGGAGAGATATCTCTGGGCCCTCTCGGTGTTACAGTATCCATCATTGTCTGGCCAGACACTTTGTGATTCGATCACGGGGATGCCGGAACACGGGAATGAGAAAAGAGAACAATACCGATAACGAGGTAACAGGCATAGTGGACAAGTTGTTGATCCACGGGGATGCCAACATGTCTCACCTTGGGTATTTGTAACATATCACGAAGCAACAGGAAGAGCACACGGCAACTGGAGGTTCACTCGAATATTCATTCGTGTGGGTATAGGGGTCAATATGGGTGTCCACGGCTTCGATGTTGATCATTGATCGAAAAGTGTTCTGGTCATATCTATCCTTCACCAAACCTATAGGGTCACACGGTTAAGGGTCATCTATCTGCTGAATACTAGACAAGGAGTCTGTGAGAAATTTGCCGAAAAAGTTTCGGAGACAATGGAAATGTTCCGGAGCTGTCGGTACCGGTTTGGTTGCTTTTCGCAGATGAAATTCACTAATCTGAAATTGTTTCGGAACGAATCCAAAATCATTTTAGTGGGTACTGGAATTATTCTAAGACCCATAGAAATATTTTTGGATTTAATGGACGCGAAAAATTGTCTTCATGAATAGTGAAAACGCATTCTTGTTTGCTTTGCGCAGATGAAAATCACAAAACCGAAATTGTTTCGGAACGCATCAAAAATTATTTTAGTGGGTACTAGAAATGTTCTGAGCCCACATAAATATTTTCAGTTCGAACAGACGCTGAAAAATGTCATCATGAATAGTGAAAGTGCTTTTTGCTTGGCTTCTTGGAGAAGCCACCTTGAGGGCCTTTCTGTATTATCCCCTTGGCTTCTTGGAGAAGCCACCCTTGGGCTTGGCCTATAAATAGGGGTGGAGGGGGCTGCCTAAAGGGACACTCTTGCTATACAAATGCCATGCATGATCTGGCTCTCCCCCTCCCTCCCAGCGAAATAGTTTCGTAGAGCCGAAAGGTTGTCTGGGTTCCGGCAGGAACTAGCTCTAGACGGCGAAGCCCTGCTAGATAGATGACACCATATGTGTGCAACCCCGTAGAGAGGTCGTAGTTTCGATCTTTACGCCCGAGGGGCTATTTTGAGAGTGCCTCCCGAAGGGCTGTCCAAGTGACGGTCCAAATTCTATGAGTCCTCCCGAAGGGCTGTCCAAGTGACCTTCTGAGTTTTGAGAGTGCCTCCCGAAGGGCTGCCCGCGACACCGTCCGAGGGACTGTCCGACCGCCTCCCGGAGGGCTGTCCGTTGGGCAGATGCGGGAGTACATCCTCGCGGTTGGGAGGTTGTAAATCCTAGCTGCGTGGATCTGCACCGCCGATCGTCATCGACTCTACTTCCGCTGCGCTATGAGTCGGTAACGAAAAGATCAAACCTTGTATGCATTCTCCATAGTGGTCCTGGGCTGGTGCGTAGGTCGAAATTTTTTGTTTTCTGCTGCGTTACCCTACAGTGGCATCATGAGCCGTGCTATGCGTAGATGCAGGTTGCGATCTAGAATGCAATCAGTCGCCACGTGAATAGCATGCGATTGGTGGTCCTTTGCTAGTGCCATAGATTCTCTGACTGCCATGGCTTCTAGTGTCGTAGGATCGGAGATACCCTTGACCACAATAGTGGATGCACCGAGAAAGAGCCCCTCCCTGTTCCTACACACCGCCGCTACAACCAACACTTGAATTTCCCATGCAGGCCGCATCAACATTTATTTTGGAGGTGCCCATAGGCGGCTGCAACCAATGAGTTGGTCGCTCCACTCTGGCCTGCACCACTGTATTGGTCATTTGTGGTGGTGACGTGCAGCGGTTGAGAGCGCGTCTAGTGACCTTTGGGGGCTTTCGAAAGAGTACTTGTTGATTAGCGTGTCTTTAATGAGCCGGCCCAACACTGATGGACTGCTGGTTTTTTATTGCATTGATTTATATTTATGAAATGAAAAAAATCAATTTTAAAACGTGCATTGCATATTAAAAATGCCCATGTAGTGTTAAAAATGTTTACGCAACTTTAAAAAAAATGTTGATAGCACTAAAAAAATGTTCATAAAACATATTTAAACAATATTAAAAAATGTTAGTGTCCTTCAAAAAATGTACGTAACATTTTTTCAAAATGTTTATGTGTTTCAAAAATATGTTTGTGAAATTTCAGAAAAATGTTTATACAATGTAAAAGATGTTTACATGGTTTAAAAATGTTTCATATCATCCAAAGAAAAAGTTCAAGTTGTGTTTGAAAAAATGTTTAGCACATATTCAGAAAAATAGTTCAAAACCTGTATGTGAAAATAATGCTCATTGTGTATTTGGAAATTGTTCAACGTGTATCAAAAAGATGTTCTAGATGTTAAGAAAAAAAATTAAAACACGTATTGAAAAACTATACATGTACTGAAAATGAAAGAAGGAAATCCAAAAACAAAACAAAATGTAAAGAAGCACAGAAAACTGAAAACCAAAATAAGAACCGGCGAAAGCCAACACAGAAAACTGGCAAATGTTTCCTACAAACAGTGGTAGTTACCACCACTTGCGTTTTGTATGTTATATGTAGTATCTGACGAAACCGAGAGTATGTACGTGTAGTATGTAGTATATAACAATGATTAGGTAGTATATATACTAATTTTTAGGTAGTATATACCATGTTTTGAGTATGCTCTTTTTTACGTACAAATATGTACGTATTTCACAGATATAACAAAAACTATGGGCTCGTATGCAATTTTTTCATGTAACTTGCTTTGAAATATCTTAGATATAGTATATGAACATATTTAAAATAATAAAATAGTATATATAGTACCACATGGTAGTATATGTGACATGTGGGGTAACTACCCCCAGGTGGTAGAATAGATTTTCCCTATATATATATATATATAGGGAAAATACATCCTATCACCCGGTGGTAGTTACCCCACATGTCTCATATACTACCTTATGGTACTATATATACTACTTTATCATTCTATATATGTTCCTATACTATATATAAGATAACCCAAAGTGCATAACATGAAAAAATTGCAAGTTGGCCCATGGTTTTATTATATTTATGAAATACATATATATTTGTACGTAAAATGGAGCATACTGAAAATACGATGCATACTACCTGAAAAGCACTATATATACTACATACTACGCGTACATACTCTCTGATTTGGTAGATACTACATACAACATACAAATCTCAAGATACTATATATATAGTGATGCTATTCATCACCTAGGGTGCAGAATAAGTTATTCTTCACCCGAGGTAACCTTACGACTATTTCATAATTAAATTACATTTGGAATTCAAATAGTAACATTCCTATTGATTCACTACGTAAAATTTGGCATAAAAAATAAATATATAGGTAATAAGACAAGAAAATTTGCAGTTTATGTGTATTTTACACTATGTTTTTATATTTGTAATTTTACATAACATAAAATATTTTTTACGACGATTATATATTTTCTTACGGTCTGTTTCTACGTCAGAAATAAGACATAACTTACGGAACGTAAAATTACGGTGCATTGGTGGTAAAATCCATTATATATAGGCGGGTGAAGAATAACTATTGCTCACCCAGGGTGACGAATAGTCGATCCCTATATATATATATATATATATATATATATATATATATATATATATATATATATATATATATATATTAAAAAACCGCTCAAAAGCTTCTAAAACCAATCTCAACCACTCATAGAAACTTACTAAAACCGCTCCTTGAGGAAACCATATTAGGCTTGCCATGTGGCGATCACCTACTATAAGACGGAGTACCATGCAGTAGGTGAGATATAGCTCCCACGTCTGATACGTGCGCACTATATCTCACCTATTGTGAGATCACTGAGATGATAGCTCCTCTTGCCTCAAGATTTTTTTTCTTGTTGGGTCATTACTGGACATGATTGCTTCTTCTCTTCGTGGCGAGGCGAGCGGGTGTCTTCTTTCTTCTTCCTTCTCCTCCCCTAAACGTGTGTCGTCTCCTCCTCCTTTCTTCTTCTCCATTCCCATCATTCCAAAGGATTCTTCTCCCTTATCTTTGTCACGCGAGCGGTATGGTGTCAATGGCGTTCCTCTTTCTCATCCTCCTCCATTCAAGTTCTCTAGTCTTGGTTTAATCGGCCTATTCTTCATGGTTTTTGGTTGGTTTCTTCTAGGGTTTGGGAGATTCAAGCTACGATGTGGATCCAATTGTGCTGTGATGCAAGCCGTCGGTATGTATGATGACCCCCCCCCCCCCCCCCGGTTGTTGGCTATTTTTCTAGGGTTACAATTGACGGGACTGAAAACCATTAGTAGTCCCTATAGGGTGGTGAGCGAGACAAAATGTATCGGAGGGGATTGCACACAAAGCATTTACCTAGGTTCGAGCCCTTATCATGGAGGTAATGCCCTAATCCTGTTTGGATTTGATTGATGTATAGGTCTCCAAGTATGAAGGGGTTCTACTCGATGTGGAGTTAAATCTAGAGACTAAGGTGGAGATTGTTTAATGCCTCGACTGCTCCCTAGGCCTCACCTTATAAAGGGGACAAGGTTTATGGTCATAGAAATGCCTAACCGACCTAGAGGTTGCCTCGGTCAGAGAGTCTTGAGCATGCCCGTCAAGTCTGGAATCTTCTGGGCCTCCTGTCAAGCTCGTATGGAATTCAACCGCCTTCTGACCGGAGCTTTGTCTTGATTAGCGCAATGAAGTCTTGACGGGTCATCTTTGAATCTTGTGGTCGGCCACCTGTCTCCATTCTATCTTGCGGGAGAGGTCGTAGAAGAACCCCACATTCACAATGCTAACCTCAACTGAAGCTTCATGAAGGATGTGTTGGGATTTCGAAGGATGTCGGTACTGTTGGGCATAAGTTCCAGCTGGCTCTAGGCGGCTCCAGCGGCGACACCCGAGGGCGTTATTAACTTCATAAAGTCATTGTTGCAGGAAACCTTATGTCCTCCTATGTTCTGATCGAAAGGTCAGCGATGATGGGCGCATGTGGTCTTCGTGACAACTTCCCGGAGGCACCGCAGTGGAGACTTATCCTCGATGATGATGATGGTATTGTTGAGGGGTTTGACAACGCTGCCTAATGGCGTCACAACACTGCCATGTGCTCCCCTCGTGCTGGTCATGTGGTCCGACCATCCATGCTCGACTCTTCATCCCCTTTTGGCGAACTCCTCCGCAAATCGACATCCTTCTAAGCATACTCCAAAATGTTCACCTAGCCATCATTTTGGAGCCCCTGTTGTTGTTGTGTCGTACTTGCATACTTTGCCTTGGGCAACGACCATTCTTCTTGTGGACACACATCAACGTGAAGAAAGCTAATTAATAAGTGAGATAAAGAATTAACAACTGGTGAGAAAATCGCCGTCAATGAAAAAAAAAAACATCTTGTAAGGAAATTGTACAATTGAGATGTTGCTTGGAGAAAAGAAGAAGAAGAAAAGCAGCAGACGGACGGGACCAAATCGACGCCACTCCCCACTCATCTCCTCTGGCCAGCTCGCTAGGTCTAGGTCTTGGCGCCGCCGCCGATGAACGCCGCCGCCGATGTCCGCCGCCGCAGCACGCGGCTCCTTCCCCAGATCCACGCGAGCGACGGAGTGGCCCGCCGCCGCAGCCCGCGCCTCCGTCCCCAGGCCCAGGCGAGCGAGGAGGTAGCCGGAGTGGCTCGACGGCGCAGCGCGTTCCTCCGTCCACAGATCCACGCGGGTGAGGAGGCATCCGGCCGCAGTCGTCGTCGCCGCCGCGGCAGCTCGCCGGCGGGGCTGTCCTCGCCGCTTGAGGTCGAAGATCTTCTGTGGGAGATCCTCCTCCGTCTCCCGCCGCATCCCTCCTCCTTTCCACGCGCCTCCGTCGTCTGCAAGCGGTGGCGATGCGCTGTCACCGACCCAAGGTTCCACCGCCGCTTCTGTCAACACCACCGGAAGCCGCCACTCCTCGGTTTCTTCGTACAAGACGGGGATGGTTTGCTGTTCAAACCCGCCATGGGCCCTCCCGACCGTATCCCCAGTCGGCGCTTCAACCTGCGACTCCACAACATTTGCGGCGGCACCGGTCGGCTGCTCGGGTGCCGCCACGGCCGCGTCCTCGTCATAGACTCGCTGCACAAAGTGCTTATTGTCATTGCACCCATCACCGGGACCAAGCTCTGTGTGCCCTTTCCGCCCAAGTTGAAAGGGGACAGCTTCATCACCGGGACGGTGCTCTGCGCTGCTGCTGACCATGACCACGTGCACGGAAGCTGCCACTTGAGCCCTGGTCCTGCTGTACTTGAGCATCAGAGGTCCACAGCCCGCCTTTGCACATGTTTACTCCTCAGAGACCGATGTATGGAGCGACCTCATCTCAACACCGACTCCACCTAAGTTTTGTCATACTGATAGTCATGCTTCACTTATTGGTAATGCACTTTACTGGCTGTGCAGAGGTGGAGATTACATACTTAGGTTTGATTTGGATGGGCACAACCTAGCTGTGATCAGAGCGCCTCCCATTACAAATGATGTCTGCTACCACAATGGCAGCCATCAGATCATTCAGGCTGTGGATGGCGCCGTTGGTCTTGCCATATTGTCTGATAATGGCCATACCATTCAAATGTGGCAAAAGGAGGTCAATTCCCAGAGTGTTAACAAATGGTTGTTGTGGCAGACCATTGAAATGCATAACATTCATGGGTTACATGCTCAGATTGAAGGAAAGAAGGCAAGGTTAATATGTATACTGGGATATGCTGAGGATACTGATGGAATACTTTTATATATGGACGACGGTGTCTATATGGTTCAACTAAAGTTGATGCAATCTAGAAAACTTTGTGAAAGGCCCCCAAAAAATCATTATCATTCTTTCGAGAGTTTCTATATGCCAGGTGATTTTTCATCCTTAATCCTCATATCGTAGGAGTAACCTAATATTGTGATGTTTTGTACATGGATGCTTGAATACATTTGCTACATATAGATGCACTCACAGCTGTCCTGTTTATCATTCCATATAGTTGTCTCCACTGTTCGTATGCTAGATACACAAGCTTATACCCTTATTTTTGGTGTTATCACTCAATATAGTTGCATTCATCCTTGGGAGATAACAAGCAGAATGTCGAACGAAATGAGTAACAGTGTGAATTCAAATCTCAAGTGGTTAGTCATTCGGCATGTTTGGAACCTCAGCTAGCTATTTTTTTTCTATCCAGTTCTTTTAATCTTGTTATTTTTCTTAACTGCATAATAGAACTTCCGTTCAAACCGTACTTGCCGGAATAGTAGTTTTCTTTGTCACTTGTCAAGACTGTCTCTTTCCTATATTTGTCAATTTATCTATTTAACAGGCTCACTATTTTCATCTCATGCGTATGCATTTGGGCGCAGCCATTGCTCGTGGATGTGATGGAGCTGAAATGTTGCATGAGTAATATCTGGCAGTCAATGTGAGTAGCATGCACCCTGAAAGTACTAACCCATTCGCTATTCGGATTCACACATGCTAATAGCACAGAAAACAAGTAAAATGGGGGTGATGGCAAGTAAATAATTACTTCTTTTAGCTGTTTCGTGTTCTATAAGCTGAGAGCAATATACTATTAGTTGCCATTTTATTATTTCAAACATCAGCCACGTCATTCAACTCCACCACCCAACAAATTTGTGTGGAAAAGGCTGAAGGCTTTTCGCTGTTGTTGTCATCGGCATTCGTAGGAGATATAGCTCATCTTTTCTTGAGGGGATATGGTACAGCAGTACAACACTTCTTAATATTGCTGAGCTGATCATGATTTTGTACATACATTTTTTTTCATACACTAAAAAGTTGCGTAGGTGCTTCTGCTAGATTTTTATCTTTATCTGTATTGGGTTACTTAGAGATTAACGCTTTTGTGTTCTCCAGGGGAGGAAAGAGCTGCTGCTGTACTACTTTCCTGATAATGAGTTCATCGTGCTTTCAATGTGGTCGGCAGAGTTTATGTTATATGAAGGAACTTTACTAAATGCATCTGCCTTAGTCTAGCTAAGTTTCGAATGTAGCAAGATGCTTTTGAATACCCTAGCTAGTATTATTTCAAGTCGGATTTTGTGGTCCTTTGGTTTATGTATGTAGTTGTGTTTGGCAGCTCTTCTCTTCGGCCGTGACAATTTCAGATTTTCAGTCCCAAGTATCGCCAAAACTTGTGTGTTTAAGTGTGCTTCTCAGCTTTGGTTTGAAGAGCACGATAGTGCCATCGACCTAATATGATCATGATCTGCCCGTGCTCCCTCCCTTTTTCTTTTATTTGCCTTGAGATTAATAGCAGGAAATTAATGAGGCTGATGGAAATAACTGCTGCACTGCAAATAACAGGTTGGTCTTAACTAACTGTATTCCAGGAAGTTGCTCTAGGTTTTTTTTAAAGCGGCAAATGCTCGATTGGCAAATTGCACATGGTTATTGTTGCAGAGAGAGAAAGTTGAGTCGATGTCTGCATGGAAGAGAACTGTGCCCGTGAGTCGATTTTTGGTCTCTCAGCCGTTTACATTACTGAAATTAACGCTGTAGAAAATTGGATGACAGAGACTGGTCTTTCTTAATTACCCTGGGAGTAATGTTGCTGCTGCTGCTCTCCAATGGAGTAGTCTGTAGTCTGTAGTGGCAGATGATGCGGGTCTGGACGGCAGCAAGTCTCCGGACGTATTGGTGGTGTGAGACCTGGAGGCTTCAACTTTGGTAGGCTTTGTTGAATCTTGTTCTCTTCTGACAACCCGAAAAAAATACAGCGCCGCCTTGCCAAACTAAGCAACTACAGTACTACTAATGGCAGCGAGAAGTGATCCATAATTATTAGTCTGACGAAACTGAAACCCCATAGCAGCAGATGCAGACCAACAAACAACGCACTTCACTTTGGCAGCCTAGTTGCAGAAGAAGTCGTGTCCTGTCGTCTGTTCCTTCTTCCTTTACTTTGGTGTATATATAGGCCTTGTCACCGAGTGTCCTTGATATGGACATTGGCTGGCAGTAGCATGCCCTGGCCCGTGATTACAATGATTTCCGTCTAGGCGTACCTTGTGTTTAAACAACATCATCTCGCGTTCAGAGACACATCTCTATAGCATCAACGGATATATTTTTGTTCTCCAGAATTATATTCATGGGCAAGGAATGTCCACACTGCCAAAGACACAACCAATAACCCAAATAACGAGGCTAGTGCTGCACAAAATTGTTTTTTTTATGGGTGCACAAAATTGTTGGCAGTCAGTGATTATTAGTACTTGCACGCTCCATATCCTTGGAACGAACAGGGGCCAAGCCCAGTGCTAATGTCAAGGCCCAACGCTTCTTATTCTGGGTCACTTATTGGCAATACACTTTATTGGTTGTGCACATTCTCGAGTTTGATTTGGATGGGCAGAGTCTACCAATGATTGAGGGCCGCCTTGTTGTAAATGATTTGAGGAATGCTAGTCGTAAGATAATGCCGGCCGACAATGGTGATGTTGGATTAGCAATATTGTCTTACCCACACTTCCAAATGTGGAAGAGGGACATCAATTATCATGGTGTTATGACATGGGTGCTACATAAGACAATTGATATCAGCATAATTCTTGGACTCCCTCCTTGATTAAAGGAAGGCCGGAAGAGTGGAAAACTATCGAAGGCTATACCGAGGATGCAATTTTTATATGTGTGAGCGGCAGCCTATACATGGTTCAACTTGATTCGATGCAATCCAAGAGACTCCAAGAAAGCGACAATTTCTTTTGCTACCATCCTTTCACGAGTTTCTTTGAACCAGGTGATTACTCATCCAGCTATGTTTTGTACATGGTTGTTGAAACGTCTTTGTTGTTCTTCTAAGTCACGGCAACATAAGCTTAATAACAAGTGTCCCTCTGCATGATTGTCAAGTGAGTGAAAATATATAATCAAATGTTAATGAGTAACTTAGTTCACATGTTTGGAATCTGAAGGCTAGTTATATTTTTGTAACTTAGTACTTTCATATGTTCTAAGCTTGCTATATTTGTAACACTTGGTACTTTCGTTTGTTGTAAGCTTCTACATAATATCAACTGTCCTTGAATACAATTGTTCTCTTAATTTGTAGTACTTGATAAATAACCTCCGCAAGTGACTAGTACATCTGTAGCACGTGACAAATATTATTCTAGTCTCTAATTAGGCTCCATTTATTTCAAACTGAATACCCAATACCACTTATTTTCCTAGAGTTTATTATCTCAGGCATTTTTTTTAGACAATATTTTGTTATGAGCTAAATTCTAGGCAGTTACGTATAATAGTTTCAGGTATATTTTTTGTGATTTTACCACATAAGTGACTTTGGGTACTATTGCTAGTATCTATAAAAAGTAAGTTATTTTGCTAAGTCATATTTCCTTCTCTTCTCCGTAAAAAGCCACTCAAAACATCTATGAAAGAAGAGTTAATTTTCTAAAGTCAACTCATACATGTAACTGGCTCATTGTGGCCTTCTTTTGTCCATTAGTCTTCTCATCAGAACTATTGTTAATTGTCTGAGTTCTAATACTTCTAGGCACAACCATTATGGATGGACCTAGTGGAGAAAATGTTGCATGTTATACAGGATGATTGTCTGATTTGAGTGCTAATGCATTGAAGCAGTTCAGTAGGTAAAAAGAACTTCTGACTATAGTTTCTGAGGTTTGAACTGTTTGATGTTCTCTTTAGAAAATATCTGATGACCAATGTGGGTAGCATGCTCCCTCAAACTACTATCCAGCCACTATTAGGGATGCACACATGCTAATGACACAGACAAACACTTAGAATTGTGGCAATGCTAAGTAAAAAATGACTGATGTTGAATAATAAATGATATACGGATGATCTAGATGTTGTATGCCTATAGTTCTCTCTTGGTTCGGCATTTTCACATTCAATAAGTTGAAAGCAATGTATTAGTAGCTAATTTTATTATTACAAACACCGACCACATCATTCAACTCCCCAACCCAATTAGTTTGTGGGAAAAGGCTGATGGGTTTATTTTTTGATGTCATTGGTATTCCTAGGAGATAGCCAGGAATATGATACAACCCTATTTTTATTTTAAGGGACATGATAAAACTTTTTATGGGGATATGATATAGCAACTAAATTCTCGAAAATACAAAGGTGAACATGGGTGCGCGCGCACCCACGTGAATAGGAAATTCGTAAAAAATACTAGAAAAAATTAAAATTTTCTGAAAATTTGCTGTATGAAACTTAGTCGATCATTCTACTCACGTGTGAAGTTCCATGATGTATTGACACCCATGGTATTCTTAGTGAAGAAAATACTAGTGCGATTATACTATTCATTAAACAGTGTTTTTTAATATAGCTTTGATTTTGTCATTTTTGCCCAGATTACCACAAATGTGATTTCTTCGTGAAACTTCATATGCGAGTATACCGGTTGACTATGTATATTGCAAAAATAAAGTCAGATTTTTTTAAAATTTTTCTAGCATTTTTTGAATTTACTATTCATAAATGGTGCGCGCGCACCCATGTTCACCAAATCCGCGTCCCTAAATTCTTGTTCATACACTATCATACATATGTGTTTCTATTATATTTTATCCTTTTCTGCACTGGCTTACTAATAGACTTACACTTCTGTTTTTCCAGGTGAAGAGAGGGCTGCTGCAGTTGTTAGTTGTTGCTGAGTTTGCCGCGTCGCTTAAATGTGCTTGACGTGTACTCAAAAACTTATGAGCGTGTTTGTATTGCAGTGTTCTTACAAAAAAGTTTGCAATGTAGTCGGATGTCTTTGAATACCTTATTATCGTTTTGAGTAGGACTTCATCATGTCTTGATTTTTGTACGTATACTTATGCTTGGCAGCTCTTCTCCTAAGCCATGCCATTTTATGTGCTTCTCAGCTGTGGTTTGCAACGCATGTCATTCCTAGAAGACATACAAATTGGCATGCTGGGCGGGCAAAGTCGATGTGTTTTTGTTGGCAGGAATAGATAGTTTAATTGTAACATGAGTTGGATTGCAAAGATTAAATCAAATTTCTGTTGCTACCGTTGTCCACTCCTTTGGTCTATCTATATGCAACTATGAACAGACCTATCTCTGGGCTGAAATTCCAAAGGTACAGAGTTATCCATGCACCATGACTGATGGAATTCGAAGTCAAATTCCAGTGCTACAGAGTTGTGGTTCATATGACGATAAGGGGTACCCCCCCCCCCCCCCCCCCCCCGCTTTTATATTATAAAGCAACCATCCGATACAACCAGCTCGCTGGGGCCGCAAATGAGGGAAAAAGAAAGAGAAACAAATGCCGACAACGGCAAATCAACGAAACGAAGATGGCCGGCAACCGCTGCACCCTCCGGAGAAGTACCACCGTGCTCCTAGCACTCTGAAGCGTCGCATACAGAGCAACACCTTTAAGAAGGAATTCAACAACAACGCCGCTGCAGCCCAGACAAGTCCTAAGGTTTCCTCCGGTACGCAATGGGAAGTGGGGAAGGGGTATATCCGACGCCATTCAAGAAGGTCCGGTACCCGCAGGCGTCACCGCGTCGATGTCGAACGAGCCGCCAGGGATTTCTCCAAACCCAAACAACCATCACCACCCCGGACGTTCTGAAGTGCACCACCAAACCTGCCGCCAACGGTCACCGAACAAACTTCGCCATCTCCCTGAGGCTACCGACACCACACCAGGAGGAGGGACAAGGAGCCAACGGGCTTCGGGGCATCCGCAACTCAGCCGACGGGAGGGGACAACCACCACCGCCGCCGTGGAGCCGACTGGACGTGATAACAGGCGCCTACCAGGCCCGAACTGGCCCGGCCGGTCCCCAAAGGGTCCTGACAAACCCTGCCCCCACGCTGCAGCACATCGACCAACGAAGCCGCCGCCACCCGTAGCCCCCGATGCCGCGCCACCTCCACCAGGGAGCCACGCCGCCGCTCGCTGGCCCGCCCCAACCCAGATGGGGCCCAAAAGGCCCAGATTTGGGGGGAGCGGACGCCGCCGCCCAGCCGCACCACCGCCCGCCCCGCGGCCAACGGCCGCACTGCCGCATCAAGGGCCCCGCAGCCCGCGGAACCCCGCCACCGAACCACACCGTCGCCAGCCAAGGAGCACCGCCGCCATCAGGGGGCCCCCACGCACGCGGGGAAAGAACGGCCCGCCGCCACCAGCGCCGTGCGGGCTAGGCCCGGCGGACCACGCCGGCAGCGGCGGCAGGGGAGAGCGGCGGGGAGGTGGGCTGTAGGAGAGGAGGGAGCGGGGGTTCGCTCGTTGCCCGCGTGGGGGAGGGTGAAGCGAACAGAGGAGGTTAGTCTGTCTTCGCAGAAGTGGTTCATACGAGCCAGAGGACTCATCGTTCCCACATAAGTTGTTTGCTGCTGAAGATGAGGGACTGGATTTCGACGAGTCTACAATCGCAGGAGCATGTACGGCAGGAGGTTGCATTCTTGACTATAATTCTCTGTTGGGTTTCCAAGTCATTTCAAGCGCCTGTTTTACACGACTGAAATTTCTTGCCCTGGGACTGACTGACGTTGGTACTGCCGTCCACTGCTTTTGCAGTGGTCAATATGTGCCACGCCAACACCCCAAGACTTTTAGATTCATCTCAGCTGCAATTCTTGGAGAGCTACTTTGACTGAAATTCCAAGTCATTCTCAGCTGAATTATGCTTTCATCTCGGTTCAAATTCAAAGTCATTCTCTCTAATTTTTGAGGAAAATTCCAAGCCATTCTCAGATGTATGCTGCCAGAGTGATGCATGCGGGCCTTGTCCACAAATGGTACAAGGGAAACCGCAACCAGGCAACCCCTTCTGTCAGAAGGGCACATTCCTTATTTATTTATACTAGATAATTGCCCGTGCGTTACAACGAGGTGTATATACTCCCTAAATACTTAGTAGTGCAGCTGCATTAATTGGGTTACCCGAGAGCACGCGCTACGCGACAAAAAAATCACACAGCACGGGGTGCATCCGAGCAGACCTGCCATAAAAACTAGCTAGTCCTCCTCCGATGTCATGATTACACTACAAAAATAGAAAACTATCTGGTCCATGTCCTTTCAAACGCTCCCTTTGCCGAAGCCAAGAAAGGAAAAGTACATGCATTTATTGGGTTTTATAAAATTTAAAAAACCAAAACTTTTGATTCAAGCATCGAAATTTAGATTCGGTTTCACTGTTGGGTTACTCGCGACGAGTTCTTCAAAAGGAGATCCCATATGAATATATGATTTGACAAACTTTTTTAGAGCAACTTTTAGTGCTGCAGAGGCAACTTTAGTGTTATAGCAAATCAACTTC
The DNA here is from genome assembly GCF_002575655.3 of Aegilops tauschii subsp. strangulata. Classification (NCBI taxonomy): domain Eukaryota; kingdom Viridiplantae; phylum Streptophyta; class Magnoliopsida; order Poales; family Poaceae; genus Aegilops; species Aegilops tauschii. The sequence goes on along the minus strand of NC_053037.3, from coordinate 10,318,537 downwards.
TTCTTAGTTTGCCTACTATGATTGCCTATCAACAAGAAGTCCTTATAAGTTGCCTCTCATGACTATCGTGTACACTAAATTCACATATAAGTTTTCTACCCAACTATCGAGTATGCTAACACTATGTTTGAGAGTATAAGCAAGATGAGCTACACCGACAGACAACTTCTCCTAGTACCGTAGCCAACTACTTAGCGTTGACATGCAACCGGGCATCATTGTTAGGTAATTAATTATCACTGTTAAGTTCTCATGATTTGTTCGGGCAGTTCCTCGGATTCGTTTTGAACAGGTTTTTGCATTGTGTTTTTTGTAATGCAGTTGGTTGGTTTTGCTAGAAAGTTGCTTCATTTTTTTGCTAGAACAATTTTTCATTTTGTGTTTCTTTGTAATTGAGTTGTTTTGGATTTTGCTAGAATAGATAAGTTGCATGCGGAGGGGATCATATAGTTGTCCAAAAAGGCTATTCAAGATGTTCATATGTTTTCTCTGTCTACAGTAGACAAGGTAAGTAGTAATGCTAGGGACAGTTGTTTGGTTTTGCTAGGACAATTTTTTCATAGTTCTTTTTTAGTAATGTCGTTGCTTGGATTGGATAGTAAAGTTTCTTGGTTTTGTAGCATAGTTGCTTGGTTTTGCTAGAATAGTTTTGCATTGTGGTTTGGTAATACATTTTCTTGGTTTTGTAGGATACTTGCTCGGTTTTGCTAGAACAGTTTTGCATTATGGCTTGGTAATACATTTGCTTGGTTTGGTAGGATAGTTGCTCGGTTTTGCTAGAACAGTTTTGCATTGTGGTTTGGTAATACATTTGCTTGGTATTGCTAGAAACAGTTTCGCATTGTGTTTTCGTAATACAATTTCTTGGATTTGCTAGTATAATTTCTTGAATTTTTTACACGCAAGATGAGTAGGAGTTGCACACAGTGTGACATCGAGTTGCTAGGGGGGGGGGGGAGATCAAGGTGCCTCATGTTTTGTGGGATTTTCTCATTTTTATACAAACCAACTAATAGGCAATCCTACTAGGGAAAAAACAAAGTTGCTTCCCTATAGCACTAAAGTTGTCTCCATCGTACCCAAAGTTGTCTAAAAAAAGCTCGACGAAACCTATCAATATGGGATCTAGTTTTTAAGAAATCATTGCGAGAAACCCAACGGTTAAAACGAAACTGATTTTTAACGCTTGAATCAAAAGTTACAGGGTTTTAAACCTTTTGAACCCCAAATAAATGCACATGAAGACAAGATTCAAGCTGATGAGGTTTCAAGATCACGTGTGCACGGAAAAGGTAGTGGTAAGGGACAAAAGTGCTTCATTTTTTGGAAGTGTATGCAGATGAATCAGTTGAACTTTCTATAAATAGGACGGCGCTGGAATCAGGCATTTTAATTTGCCATCAGGACGCTAAAGACGGCAAAGATTTTGCCATCAGTCCGTGACGACAAACAATGTCGGCGTACACAAAATCGGCAAAGGGTAGTGTGATGCTCTCGATCTCCTCCCCATGTCATCGTCACCACTTCTTGGGGTGTCTTCCGTCAATGCCGGCGCCACCGGGAACTCATTGATGTTCATTTCATCCTACTCCTCCACCACCACCTCCTCCTAATACACTGTAATAAATTCACTAGACCATAAAGGCGCGCGTTGCGGCGCCTGTTCATTCTAAATTAACTGTAATAGAAATTTCTTATAAGTAACTGAAATTTATGAATAATTGATTGGGAAACCACATGTTTGCTTCACTACCTAACATCGGGTTTTCAGTAGTATAATAATACGCAAAATCTTGAGACAAAATAGGGAAGTGAATAGATCTTGTTTTAATTAGAAGTCTGAACAAATAGCACCCTGCGAGTGAACTTTTCCTGAGTACATCAAGCATAAACGATGTTAGTCCTCATCGGAGGAACAAATCTACCATAAGCATGGTTATGACAGAAATGAAATCCTCAACTCGACAGATCACCAGATCATCAACATTTGATCAAGGCAAAAATCATGCCAGGATGGTCTGACTCAGGCATAAATCATCACACTCGGACAATTTTCATGCTAATAGATGATAACGGAACAAAATGGCAAGTTCACAACCCAACATGATAGCTGTGCATATTTCATAATTTCAGTACCGATTCTTGGCCTTCCTCATCACAAGGATATTCCCTCACGTGATTCAAATGTTTTATCAATATAAAAACGAAACAAAAGGTCTATCAAAGAACATGCAGAACAAGAAAGAACAGTCCGAGGGGAGGCGGACGAGGTGAAGGGATGCGAGAGCCCATCCAAGCAGCTTCTCGTTCATTAATTTACAAACAGTATATGCACCAGTAGCCGGATTAGAATCAAGATAAGGATAGGCTTCTATCCACGCCAAAGAAAAAACGAAATAATATCGGGAAATCTACAAGAAAGAGCTAGCAAGAATGGTAGTTGCAGTCTTGCAGAAAGCAAAGGGAAACACAATACTCTAATCCATATATAAGGGAGCAAAGGCAAAAAAAAAGAGGCAAACAATGAGTAACGCGCCTCCACTCCGAGCAGCAGTAATGGAAGGAGACGTCCGAGCTACCTCCCATTATTCCTCCGCCGTAGGGATGCACAACGTCGGGACAAATCGATCGCTCGAAAGAGATTTTTTTGGGGTATGATCGAGACAGAGAGAGAGATGGAAAGCACGGTACGGGCCTTGTTTACCAACCTTTTGGGCCTATGTATGAGTTAACAGTCAGTCAGCCCGATTAAGGAGAGGTTGGCTAGGTCGGCCCTCAGAGTAGCGGCCCCTTGATGCGCTAACGGACGCAGAAACTCAAGTCGTGGGACCTGTAAGATCAACAGCGTTAAATAGTTCGATCCGACGGCTGACAGATGAAATCGCTGTGGTGAGCCGTAGCTAGCTCCGTTATACTGTTTCTCAAATAGTCAAACCAAGAAAGATTGGATAGAGGTCAATACATTAGTGGATTGTACAACCAACGTGAGTAAAAAATCCTCAATATTACCAACCTTCTTGTGTTCAGAATACATCGCGACTAATTAGCAGCGACATAGAACCGCTCATATGCCTATCTTTTAGGAAAAAATAGGAGTACAAAACTGTAGGCATGTGTTGATTCAAGAGAAATAGAGGAGTGGAACATATAGTATCAACTAAATCACCATGAAAAATGTTTTTCAGCAAATACACATAACATGGACATTGTTGAGAAAAAAAAAACTAAAGTTCTGGATTGCCATAATAAGAAGAATGTGTCAAACATCTGCGGCAGAGGAGATTAACAGTATAATCCAAAACCTCGTCATCATGGTGTTGCCAGAAGAAAGCTGCCTCTCTATCTTATCAGAAAATCTATAGACCTTCTTATTTTCACATAGAAAAATTAAAATCTATCTTGAAATGTTAATGGAATAAATGGACTGAGAATAACATTCCATGATGCCTCAAGTAAAAAAGAAACAATTGTAGGGCCACCATGTGTATGCTTTAGTGGTAACACTGAATTAAGAAATTTGCTAAAAAAAATGGGTAACCTGTATTTCTGAAGGAGACGCATCCATCCACTGGGAGAGAACATTTATATCCGCCTCTGAACTTAAACCATAATCTTCAGTAGCTTTTATTCATACAGTTACGTCAAGGAAGCCTCCAACAACAAAAAGAAAGAGGGGTCAATACCTCCTGTGCGACATCTTTGAGGTGCAATGGAAGGAGTGCGACGTAGTTGACGAAAATAGCTGTAGTACTACGTTTCAGAAGCCCAAATAGCCAAGGCCCACTCGGGTGATTAAATTGGTCATCAACGGGAGTGAGGTTATGTTTAAGACATTTGGGTCCCACTTGGCAGTGCATCTGGTGAAACGTGTCCCTGTGCCTGTCTGAACGTGTACCCCTCCCACCTCGCTCCTCTTCGTTGTCGGCGGTGAGCCGGCGCCGGCGCCGGAGATTTTGTTCGCGGTGATAGCAGCGTGGAGGAGCTTTCGTTCTCGGCGACGGCAGCGGCTGTGGTGACTGAATCCGGAACCCTGTCCCGTTCCCCTCTGCGTCGAGCTAGATCTAACCGCATCGCCTCTATTTCCCTCTGTTTTTGGTGTTTTTGGTCGATTTGATCCCGATTTGGGTGGGTGGGAGGGGGGTCTGACCGCGATGGAGCCGCTAGAGACAACAACATCGACTAGGTAATCGCTTAATGTGCATCCTTTCCAAGCTATGCGATTTATGCCTCGTCTGCTTCCGCTAGCTCACCTCACACTAGTAGAAAAGGGGGCTTTGGTTCGGCCGGGTCAGCCCATTAGTCCCGGTTCAGTCCAAAACCGGGACCCATGGGGGCATTGGTCCCGGTTCGTGAGCCTAGGGGGCCGGCCGGGCCACGTGGGCCATTGGTCCCGGTTCGTCTGGCCCTTTTGGTCCCGGTTGGTGGGACGAACCGGGACCAATGGGCCTGGCTCCTGGCCCACCACCATTGGTCCCGGTTGGTGGCTCGAACCGGGACCAATGGCTGCCCTTTAGTCCCGGTTCATGCCTCGAACCGGGACCAATGGTGTGCCTATATATACCACCCTCGCCCGCGAGCAGAGCACTCCAGTGCTCTGTTTTTCTCTGGCCGGCGAGGGGAGGGCTTTGTGGTGCTCTAGCTCACCTTCTATGCACATGAGGTGTTCGATGAAATGCCCGAGCCACACTAGTTAAGCTTTCTCCTCTCGAAGCTCAACCTCGAAGCTCCATTTTCCTCGAGATTTGTCTAGGTTTAGCGGCCGGTCACGTCCCATTCCCGTCTTCACCGCCGTCGATTGCCCGCGCCGATCTCGTCGCCGGCACCACCGTGGTGAGCCTCTTGTTCTTATCTTCTTTCTGAAAGAAAAAAAATTCTTACTTTAGATAGATACTTGTCTAATTTTCTTACTATTTTATTGCTTGTTATTATATAGTGCGATGGTTTTGGCATCTGCCCCCGTCGGCCCTCGTCCTGTCTATGATTCGGATGTGGTATATATTATCTTTGTAACTATTGGTTCATTTATTGTTTATGAAAATTATGCCGACCAACGTGACATAGATTTTATTTATCTAGGAGGTATGTGAACCGGAAATTCCAACCGACCCTATTGTCGAGAGGTTAAATTTAGTTGAAGAAGAAAACAATTTCTTGAAGGAAAAAATAAAAAAAAATTGAGGAGGAGAAGATGATATTGGAGTTGCATGTTGCGGATGTCGTCGATGATCACAAGATCAAGATGGATGCAATGCGCTTGAAGATTAGAAAGATTAGAAAATATGCCATTCATACCGAGGCTTGGTATCATTATGCCGTTGGATCAATTGTTACCTTGGTTGCGATTATGATCGCATTTGTTTTCGCATTGAAATGTTTTACATAGTTTCAATGTATGGTTTAATTAATTAGATGTTGTGGAGAGCTATATGTTGTTAGATGAGAACTATGTATGTACTTTGGTTTTAATGTGATGATGAACTTCTATTAATTTGGTCACTTAATTATCTATTCATGATGTTCTGTAATGGTTTTGACACACTTAATTATATATAATGCACGCAGATGAACCGGCAATGGATGTACGGTGACAGACACACCTCCGAGTACATTAAGGGCGTGCATGATTTTCTCGAAGTGGCTGAGGCAAACACGCAGAATGGTTTTATGTGTTGTCCATGCCCTAAATGTGGGAATACGAAGTCTTACTCTGACCGGAAAATCCTTCACACCCACCTTCTTTACAAGGGTTCCATGCCACACTATAATGTTTGGACGAGGCACGGAGAAATAGGGGTTATGATGAAAGACGGCGAAGAAGAAGAGGACGATGACAACTATGTGCCCCCTGAATACGGTGATGCTGCAATGGGGGAAGCTGCTGAAGATCAAGAGGAACCAGACGATGTGCCCGATGATGATGATCTCCGCCGGGTCATTGTCGATGCAAGGACGCAATGCGAAAGTCAAAAGGAGAAGCTGAAGTTCGATTGCATGTTAGAGGATCACAAAAAAGGGTTGTACCCCAATTGCGAAGATGGCAACACAAAGCTCGGTACCGTACTGGAATTGCTGCAGTGGAAGGCAGAGAATGTTCTGCCTGACAAAGGATTTGAGAAGCTACTGAAAATATTGAAGAAGAATTATCCAAAGGATAACGAATTGCCCGACAGTACATACGCAGCAAAGAAGGTCGTATGCCCTCTAGGATTGGAGGTGCAGAAGATACATGCATGCCCTAATGACTGCATCCTCTACCGCAGTGCGTACAAGGATCTGAATGCATGCCCGGTATGCGGTGCATTGCAATATAAGATCAGACGAGATGACCCTGGTGATGTTGACGGTGAGCCCTCCAGGAAGAGGGTTCCTACGAAGGTGATGTGGTATGCTCCTATAATACCACGGTTGAAACGATTGTTCAGAAACAAAGAGCATGCCAAGTTGATGCGATGGCACAGTGAGGGCCGTAAGAAAGACGGGAAGTTGAGAGCACCCGCTGACGGGTCGCAGTGAAGAAAAATCGAGAGAAAGTACTGGGCTGAGTTTGCAAGTGACCCAAGGAACGTGTGGTTTGCTTTAAGCGCGGATGGCATTAATCCTTTCGGGGAGCAGAGCAGCAATCACAGCACCTGGCCCGTGACTCTATGTATGTATAACCTTCCTCCTTGGATGTGCATGAAGCGGAAGTTCATTATGATGCCAATTCTCATCCAAGGCCCTAAGCAACCCGGCAACGACATTGATGTGTACCTAAGGCTATTAGTTGAAGAACTTTTACAGTTGTGGAATGGAAACGGTGTACGTGTGTGGGATGAGCACAAACAGGAGGAATTTAACCTGCACGCGTTGCTGTTTGTAACCATCAACGATTGGCCCGCTCTCAGTAACCTTTCAGGACAGACAAACAAGGGATACCACGCATGCACGCACTGTTTAGATGACACCGAAAGTATATACCTGGACAGATGCAGGAAGAATGTGTACCTGGGCCATCGTCGATTTCTCCCGACCAACCATCAATGTCGAAAGAAAGGCAAGCATTTCAAAGGCGAGGCAGATCACCGGAAGAAGCCCGCCATGCGTACCGGTGATCACGTACTTGCTATGGTCAATGATTTACACGTAATCTTTGGAAAGGGTCCCGGCAGACTAGCTGTTCCGAATGACGCTGAGGGACACGCATCCATGTGGAAGAAGAAATCTATATTCTTCGACCTACCCTACTGGAAAGACCTAGAGGTCCGCTCTTCAATCGACGTGATGCACGTGACGAAGAACCTTTGCGTGAACCTGCTAGGTTTCTTGGGCGTGTATGGGAAGACAAAAGATACACCTGAGGCACGGGAGGACCTGCAACGTTTGCACGAAAAAGACGGCATGCCTCCGAAGCAGTATGAAGGTCCTGCCAGCTATGCTCTTACGAAAGAAGAGAAAGAAATTTTCTTTGAATGCCTGCTCAGTATGAAGGTCCCGACTGGCTTCTCGTCGAATATAAAGGGAATAATAAATATACTAGAGAAAAAGTTCCAGAACCTAAAGTCTCATGACTGCCACGTGATTATGACGCAACTGCTTCCGGTTGCATTGAGGGGGCTTCTACCGGAAAACGTCCGATTAGCCATTTTGAAGCTATGTGCATTCCTCAATGCAATCTCTCAGAAGGTGATCGATCCAGAAATCATACCAAGGCTAAGGAGTGATGTGGCGCAATGTGTTGTCAGTTTCGAGCTGGTGTTCCCACCATCCTTCTTCAATATCATGACGCACGTCCTAGTTCATCTAGTCGACGAGATTGTCATTCTGGGGCCCGTATTTCTACACAATATGTTCCCCTTTGAGAGGTTCATGGGAGTCCTAAAGAAATATGTCCGTAACCGTGCTAGGCCAGAAGGAAGCATCTCCATGGGCCATCAAACAGAGAATGTCATTGGGTTTTGTGTTGACTTCATTCCTGGCCTTAAGAAGATGGGTCTCCCTAAATCGCGGTATGAGGGGAGACTGACTGGAAAAGGCACGCTAGGAGCGGACTCAATAATATGTAGGGACGGGCATTCTTGGTCTCAAGCACACTACACAGTTCTACAGAACTCTACCTTGGTGACCCCGTATGTCGATGAACACAAAAACAGTCTGCGCTCCAAACACCCGGAGTAGTGCGACGACTGGATTACATGTGAACACATCAGGACTTTCAGCAGTTGGTTGGAAGCACGTCTCAGAGGTGACAACACTGTTTGTGATGAGCTGTACTTGTTGTCCAGGGGACCATCTTTGACTGTATTGACTTACAAAGGATACAGATAAATGGGAATACATTTTACACGATCGCCCAAGAGCAAAAGAGCACCAACCAAAATAGTGGTGTCCGCTTTGATGCAGCAACCGAGAGGGGAAAGGACACATATTATGGTTACATAGTGGACATATGGGAACTTGACTACGGACATGATTTTAAGGTCCCTTTGTTTAAGTGCAAATGGGTCAATCTGTCAGGAGGCGGGGTATAGGCAGACCCACAGTACGGAATGACAACAGTAGATCTGAAAAATCTTGGGTACATCGACGAACCGTTCGCCCTAGCCAATGATGTGGCACAGGTTATCTATGTGATGGACATGTCTACCAAACCGAGAAAAAGAAAATATAAGGAAGCGAATACATCATACGATGAGCCAGAGCGCCACATAGTTCTTTCAGGAAAAAGGGACATCGTGGGAGTGGAGGGCAAGACAGACATGTCTGAAGATTATGAAAAGTTTCATGAAATTCCTCCCTTCAAAGTCAAGGCTGACCCAAGCATCCTGATAAACGATGAAGATTATCCATGGTTACGACGCAATAAGCAAATGACACAAGCGATGAAAAAGTGAAGACTTTCTCCCGCAACTATTATGATGATACCATGCCAACTTTGTAACAGACGAGTATGATACCATTGTCCGTTTTGTACATGCACATGGTCCTTGTCAACTATGTTCTCACCAAGAACACTCAAAGAGGGCAGCCATGTGGGCCATTGGTCCCGGTTCGTCTAGACCTTTTGGTCCCGGTTCCACGCACGAACCGGGACCAATGCGCCTCGCCCCTGGCCCATGACCATTAGTCCCGGTTTGTGCCACAAACCGGGACTAAAGGGTTGGTCCTCGTTGCGGTCAGAGTTTAGTCCCACCTCGCCAACCGAAGGGCGCTCACACCGGTTTATAAGCCCGTCCCTCTCTGCCTTGTTGAGCTCCTCTCAAAGTGAGAATAGATGCCCTTATACAGGGAATTTGACCTAAATTCATAGTGAATTTCTCTGAAATTCATAGAAATTTATTATGAATTTAGGTTGAATTCTCTCTATAGGCGCATCTATGCTCATTTTTTTAGTAAAGTTACTCACAAACTTGTGATTCACACAAATTTCAAAGAATTCAAATTTTAACTATTCAAATTTGAAAACTAATGGCACTAATAGAAAGTTTATATTTTTTCTAAAACTAATGGCACTAACAGAAAATTTATAATTTTGCTGACCTAAAAGCAAAAAGAATTAAAAAATAAAGCAAAAAACAAAAGAAAATAAATAATGCAAAAAACAAAACAAAAAAACTGGAAAAAACTATTTTTATACTAAAGTTAATCACAAACTTGTGATTCACACAAATTTCAAAGAATTCAAATTTTAACTATTCAAATTTGAAAACTAATGGCACTAATAGAAAGTTTATATTTTTTCTAAAACTAATGGCACTAACAGAAAGTTTATAATTTTGCTGACCTAAAAGCAAAAAGAATTAAAAATAAAGCAAAAAAACAAAATAAAATAAATATTGCAAAAAACAAAACAAAAAAACTGAAAAAAAAACTATTTTTATAGTAAAGTTAATCACAAACTTGTGATTCACACAAATTTCATAGAATTAAAATTTTAACTATTCAAATTTGAAAACTAATGGCACTAACAGAAAATTTATAAATTTTCTGACCTAAAAGCAAAAAGAATTAAAAAATAATGCAAAAAACAAAAGAAAATAAATAATGCAGAAAACAAAACCAAAAAACTGGAAAAAAAAATAAAAAAACTGCCACCCATTGGGCAACCACGGGCTGAATACGACTAGAAACCCAACCTGGGCGAGGATTCAGGCCCGCAAAAGGCCCAATAGGCCCGCAGACAGCACAGTGTGACATTAGGCCCATAAGCCTGCATTTGAGAGGGGCTCGAGAGGGCAGCCGCAGTGGGGCTTATAAACCACTCCGAGCCCCTCTCAACTAGCGAGGTGGGACTAAACTTTTGGCCGCGGGCAGCGCAAGGCCTTTGGTCCCGGTTGGTGGCACCAACCGGGACCAATGCCCCCTCTTTAGTCCCGGTTGGTGCCACCAACCGGGACCAAAGGCCGCCGCTTCCCGCCCTTTGGGCTGCTGAAAACTGACCTTTGGTCCCGGTTGGTGCCACCAACCGGGACTAAAGGGGGTCTTTCGTCCCGATTGCTGCTATGAACCGGGACCAAAGGCCTGAGTATATAAGAAGCACTTAGGAAAATTTGACGACATCATCGCCAGTTGCCCCCCCTGCCCGACGACGCCGCCAGGCTGCCCGTGCTCGCCGTCGCTGTCGCCCCGCGCCCTTGCCCCGACGGGTCGCCGCCCGGTCCTCGTCGTCGTCGCCCTGCCCCCACGCGCCGCCCCGCCTCGAGCTCCCCGGCTCTGACGCGCGCGCAGCCCCGGCGCCCCGAGCCCCTGCCCCATGCTCGCCGTCGCCGCCTGCTCCTCCTCGTCGTCGCCCTGCCCCCACGCGCCACCCCGGCGCCCCGAGCCCCTGCCCCGTCCCGCCCCCGCGCGCTGGCGCCCTCGCCGCCCCCGCCGTCACCATCGTCCTAGCCGCCCCCGCTGTGAGAGCCGCCGCCCCGGCTCTGTTTGTTTATTAGTTTAATTGTTTTGTTCATATATATATATATATATATAATGTATATGTGTATGTATGTGGCTATATGTTTTTGTTCATATGTGGCTATATGTTTTTTAATTTTTATTAGTTTAATTTTTTTGTTCATATGTGATGTATATGTGTATGTGGCTATAATGTATATGTGAACAATTTTTTTTGTATGTATGTAGATGTTCAAAATGTATGAATATATATGTCAAAAATGTTTTTTTCTTCATAGAAAGTTTTTTGTTCATATATAGAAAGTTTTTATATATGACAATGGATATATATTCGATATATATGAGAAATGATGATACATGGAAAAGTTTTGTATATGCAAAAGTTACAATTTTAGAAAAGTTTTATATATCTAGCTAGGAAGGGAAGAAGAAGAAAAAGAAGGATAGGAAAGAAGAAAATAAGAAGAGGAAAGAAAGAAGAAGAGGAGAGGAAGAAGAGGAGAAATAAATAAGAAGAGGAAAAAAGAAGAAAAAGAAGGGGAGAAGAAGAAAGGAATAGAGGAGAAGAAGAAAAAATAGAAAATATTCTTAGGCGGAGGTGATGTCATGTTGTATTATCTTAACGACAATGATGGTATAGAAGAACAGGGTGAAGAAGCAGGCTACGGTGATCGAAGAATGGAGGAGGAAAGACATGATTATGATGGCTCCGGTGACCCAATGCTGGTGCAAGAAGGAGCCCGTGTTGACGGCTCCGGTGACCGAACAGAGTCCGGCCAGGTAAATATATTAGTTAAGCCTGTGTTGAGACTAGCTAATTGATGCATTCATGGTTTTGGTATGTACACATATTAATTAACTCTCGTCTTCTTTTTTCTAGCCCTTCGGATCGAGCACAACTTCGGTAAAGAGACGAGGCCCGAAGAAAAAGTTGCGCTCGGATGAAAGGTTTGAGATCACAGGAATCGTGCGCGACGGCCAACCGATTGAACCCATCCGGACAAAGGAAGCCTTTTCTGCTCAGTGCGGGGTTCTTGTTAGGGACAAGATCCCGATCAACATCCACCAATGGTATAAGCCTAAGAACGAAGACCCTGAGGTGTCTTATGTCAATGATATGCAGAAAGATGATCTTTGGACTGAGCTGAAGGCAAATTTCACCCTACCGCCAGAGGAGGATCCGGAGAAGCCAGTTAAAGAGCAATTAATCAAGTCTCATGCTCTTAAGAAGATGGCAGACCTATTCAGGAGGTGGAAGAATGAGTTGAAAAGGTTTGTCGACAAAGAAGAGACACCAGAATTCATCGGAAATATGAGAAGATCAGAGATCAATGGCCCGCATTTGTGGGCCACAAGACATCGGAAAAGAGTAAGAAGATGTCGGCGACAAACAAGCAAAATGCTGCGAAGAAGAAGATTCACCATCGCACGGGGTCAGGTGGCTACCTCAAAGCCCGGCCTAAGTGGGCCAAGGCTGAGAAGGATCTGCTTGATAAAGGGATCGAACCAGAGACAATGAACTGGCCAGACCGTTGCCGGACTTGGTTCTTCGGGGCTGGCGGAACCTTGGACCATGTATCAGGGAAGTGCCGTTAGACGGACGAGCAACTTGCAATACCCGTCAAGAAGCTTAATCACTATATTGATGCAGCGCAGCAAGGGACGTTCGTTCCAGACAGAGAGAACGACTAGCTCACAATGGCCCTCGGGAATCCTGAGCACCCTGGACGGACACGAGGCACGCCAGGCTCTGTTCCGTGGAAGGCTGGTTTTCCGGACGCAGGCGGTTACAAATGCCAGGAGAGGAGGAAAAAGTGGAGCAGATCCAAATTCAGGCGCTGCACGCAAGGGTACAAGCGATTGAGGAACGAGAAGCAAATCGCAGCAAGCGGCCTGCCGAAACTACCCCCGAAGCTACCCCGCCATCTCAGCAGAGAAGCAGCCAGGCTTCCACCGAGCTGCTTCAGCAGGAGCCTGTCTTCACGGCTCCTGCTAGCTACCCCGTAGATGCTATCACGGAGTCTCAGCATTGCCACCTTATGACGCAGTGGATGGAATTGAAAGTCAAGGTGGTTGTTGGCTCTGTTGCACCTCCTGAACCTGGCGCAACTTTTCACTGCCGGCCGATTCCATAAGGATATGCTAGGGTGATGGTGGATGAAATCACAGAAGGATTTGAGGAACTCCAGATTGACCACCCTACGGGTGAAGGGGAGACTCGGCTGGGTTCTTGTCTGAAGCTCCATGCCTATGGCGGAAGGAGCTCATCAACCTTCCGAACTGGATGCCTCCGCCTCCTCCTCCTCCTCCGGCGAGTCAGGGCACTCCGCCTCCTCCACCGCCTCCTCCTCCGGCGAGTGACGATCGGGGCACTCAGCCTCCTTCTCCGGTGCGTGGCGGCACTCCGCCTCCTTCTCCGCCTGCGCCGGCACGCCCAAGCAGCCACCAGCCTCCTCCTTCTCCGCCTCGCCAGCAAGGGCGGAAGAGACCCGCCGCCACCACGGCTGCTCCGGCGCGTCGTACTCCTTCTCCTCCGCCTCATAAGCAAGCACGAAAGAAGACAGCCGCAGCCGCCCCATCTGCTCCGGCGTCTAGCAGTACAGCCAGAGGCGGGAGGCAATACAGATACGGTCCACCTCCCAAGCCTCTAGAGAAGTTACCGTACGAGAGGACCCCGGAGGAAACCGCGAAGATTGTGCGGACCGAGGTGAAGGACTTCTTTGAAGGGTTGAAAGCAAAGAGACATCCACCTCCGGAGGAGAAGGTAGATCCGGTGAATGCAAAGCGCACTATCGATGCCCTGAGGAAACCACCAAAGTCTCCGCCGAAAACTAACTATGAGCGCATTACTGAAAAGGCATATCTCGAAGCGGAGCGGTCGGGAAGTACTTTCAGTGATCAAAGGTTAAAAGACCGAGCAGCTGGGAAAAAAATTGCCCAGCTCGGCGAACAAGCAAACCAATCGTACCCCCCGCTCAATGTGTCTAGCGACATCGTCGCTAATGCTCCGGGGATGGTGCCCGGTTATAGCAATCCTGGAGATTAGCTGCCCGACGATGTACATTATGATTTCTTAGAGGTGGACGAACACAGATACGAGTACGGGAAGCCTCTCGTCAAAGATGAAAAATCTCTAACAACGATGATGCGAAGATTCCATAATTAGTACATGAAAACCTGCAGAGAGTCTGGGGGACGAATACTTTGTATCTGAGAATTAAAGAGGAGCACGACCTCGTTCGAACTGATCTGTTGCATGTTCCATTTGAGGAGTTCTCCGCGTTTTACAATCAAAAGGCCCTCGATAAATTAACGGTCACTTGCTACTGTCTGTGAGTACTACTTCTGTCATTAAGTCTCTATATATAGCTCAGTTCTTTCATTGCATGTATTTATAATTATCCTCACTATATTATGCAGATTGAAGATCGTCGAGTGCAGAAAAGCAGAAATGTATGATATTGGGTTCATTAACACAAATCTCATAGATGATTTTTAGGTTAAAAAGAACGCCGAAGAGGCCGAGGCCAACTTGCTCAAATCATTAGTAATAAATCAAAACAAAGATTTAATACTCTTTCGGGTGCATATTCGGTTTCCCTTATTACTCGAGCGAGGTTATAGTAATGTAATTGATGATTTATGCATGCGTGCGCAGCTTCCACTATATTCTCCTGGAGATTAAGCTTGAGCTGGGAGTAGTAACCGTCTTAGACTCGAGACGAAAAGATCCCGAGACCTATGCGGACATGACAAAAATTCTCAACAAGTAAGTTCAATCGATCATTATCGCACCATATCGGCAACTTTTTGTTCATTTCTTGATATCTCAAGTAATAATTATTTTCTTTGTCTTGCAGGGTTTGGAAACAGTTCACCACAGAAGCTCCGGGACTGCCGAAGGAGCTGCGATATACATACCCGAAAGTAAGTACTACTAGCCAGCTAGTTGCGCGCATCTCCCGTTCATTCTAGCTACTTTCATCAATGCCATTTATAATGCTTCATTATCAGTTTGATTGACCTCTATTTCTCGTAAAGTGCTTGTGGCAGGAACAAGGGAATGATTACTGTGGATACTACGTGTGCGAGTTCATCTACAACGCGACTTGCAAAGATAAGCGGGGCTACTCTAAAAGACAATATGAAGTGCGTAAGAAATAATATTCACAATTTCATTTTATTACACCATCATTTCTGTTGAGTTTCATTCATATATATGTATTAACCCCCTTCTTCAAATTAGACGTGGGAGATGCGGAATGAACTCCTACCACAAGATCGCATGAAAGCAATTCAAGAGGAATTGGCGGGATTCTTTCTTGACCATGTCATCAATAAAGCCGGAGAATACCATGTGGAAGTTGAGTTCAAATGCTAGGGGATTGTAAGAGATCTTACATATTGTATATGTATGTAGCCAGTAGCGTCGGATAGTACGAAAACTTGTTGTTCGACAAATCTCTCGGAGAAGGAGAGGTCGATCACTTCTCTCGGTATGCATGACGAACTTCTGTACTTAATGGTTTCCTTCATTTTCTTACTAGCTAGCGTGTGGAGGGCCTCTCTATAGGTATAGTACGTAGCGTCGACCAAGCACGGAGATAAGAGAGGACAGTTCTCTCTATTAATTAATTAGCTACCTAACACAATATATGAAACACCTTAATTAACCATACAAAACCCCCAAATCCACCCCCCTTTCAGAAAAAAACAAAAACCCCAGCCACTGAAATGCTGACGCATGGATGCCTATTGGTCCCGGTTGGTGCCACCAACCGGGACCAAAGGCCCTCCTGCCTGGGCTCTCCGCACCGGCCACGTGGAGGCCCATCTGTCCCGGTTCGTGTAAGAACCGGGACTAAAGGGCTAGGGCATTAGTAACGACCTTTTAGTCCCGGTTCAAAAACCGGGACAAAAGGCCCTCACCAACCGGGACAGATGACCCTTTTTCTACTAGTGTCACACTGCCCCGCCATTGACAAACAGGGGGGATGGTGCTCGGACGTTCGAATTCACTGTGGAATTCCTTCCTTCTAAGGCGAATCTAGGTGATGGTAGCATGCGGGACATAGAGAGAGATACAATTGTGAAGTGGGAAATTGATTTCGGAGAGATTGATCTACAAGAACTACAAAGCATGGAAGAGAAGGCCGTGAAGAATGTGGTGAAAAAATTGGGGAGAGCATTTTTTGGGGTCCAGAGCAAGAGGTAGCATTGTTACGGTTTGATAATTGGAAAGGAGAGTATGTGAGAATTGAGGATGGTGAATAGATGGTTGATGAAATCGATCGCAAGATGGCTGGACAACCAAACAGACTATGTTTCATGCAGAGCTTGTTGATCTGAAATCAGATTCTAAGGTTGGATATGTGCCTTCAAAGTTAGCTTCACATATGGTAGATGATGATTGGGCTTCAGAGAGGAAGATAATGACCATGTGTACAGATGAAGTGACAGTATTATCTGAGGGGGGTGATGCGGAAGAGGGCCCTGATGGTGTTGCAAGGGTTGTTTCTGTTGATTCGAATCAGTAGAATTAAATGACCCAACTGATTTAGTCATTGCACCAATGGATGACACTGAGACGGCCAAAATTTGTGCATTTCAACTTTACAATTATTATTTAAAATAAGACAATTTAAATAACGGTCAAACAATTTAAACAATTTTATAACAACATCCATTCAAACACTCGATATTTCATTCTAGTTTTCAGAAATATTTTACATAATACTTGAAATTAAACTTAACTAAACGACATTACGAAAATAATTAAACATAACTAAACGACATTTCGAAACTAAACTAAACTACTCGTCTTCGACGCCGCCGAAGTCTGCCTCGTCGTAGAGCCCGTCAACGTCATCGCTATCGTTGTTGCTGTTGTTGTCGTCGAGGCGCACCACGGGCGTCGCCAGCGCAGCCATCGAGTCCGCCACCGCGGCGTGGTAGCCGGGGAAGTTCGGCGGGCCCTCCGGGTGGACAGCGACCGGGGCGACCTGCATGTACTCCTGGACCAGCGAGGGCGGCTGCGTCACGCTCTCCGATTATCGGATCGCTGTCAGGTAACCCGACATGTCGTCCGGGTCGCCGGCTCCGCCGCCAGCCGCCTGTACTCCTCCAACAACGCCGGTTCTGGCTGCTCCTCCGGCTCGGGCGGAGGGGCGCGACTGGACCCAGCGCCGTTCCTCGCCATAGTGCCGCGATCGCCGCCGCCGAGGTGGACAAAGCCGCGGTCGCCGCCTGTGCCGGCACGAGGCACGCGCGCCGTAGTCAACGCGGGCACGGGTGGAGCGCACCTCGCCGCGACGGAAGAGAGTCTAGCCGTAGCTCGTCGGGGCGGGCACGGCACCAGCGGCCGCCTGCGCGCGGTACGAGTGCGCCCGTCCCAGAGCTGGTGCCGCCGTGCGCGGTTGTGCTTCACGGGCGGGCACTGGCCGGCGCTGGTGTGGAGGCACCGCTCGTGGTCGTCGGCGAGCCGGTCCGCCCACCCGGGGTGGTTGGGGGCGTACTGCAGGTCCTCGATCTTCTCCGGCGACAGGCGCGCCCGATAGAGGCCAACGGCGCGGGCGAAGAGGTGGGTGCCGACCTCGGGCACCGGCGCCACCGGCACGCCATCGACGCTCAGCCGCCACCTGGCAGGCAGGCGCACGTCGGGCACGGTGGGGATGGCGAAGTGGGCGAGCTCCTCCGCCTCCTCCAGCGCCAGGTTGGGGCGAGCCATCGCTGGCGAGAGGGAGAGGAAGGCGCGGGAGGCGAGGCCGGCGACAGAGGGAGAAGGCGAGGGGGAGGCAAGAGTGGTGCGAGCAACGGCGGGAGGGCGCGACTTTTATAAGGCGTTTGCAGGGGCGGGGTGGGTGCCAGCGATTAATGCCGGCAGGCGAGGGGGCAGCGTGTGCAGGCAGTCAAAGCGGTGGCGTGTGTAGGCGAGCGGTCGGCGAGCGCAGGCGGTGGCGTGTGAATCGGCGCCGCGTGCAGACCGACGCCGGCGATTGGACTGGTCGGGCGCCGATTGGACTGGTCACTGCGCCGGCGATTTGACTTGCCATAGTGCCGGCGTAAATGGTCTTATCGTAATCTGCGCCAGATTAATGCGAGCGGGCGGCCATGGTTAGGTTAAGTACGCGTGGGCCGGCCCTCCTCCTCACGCGGCGTAGACTGCCTACGTACGGGCGTACAGCAACGCCGCGCGCCGCGCTACGCCGCGCCCATCTGGATTTCGCATCCTACCCTTCCTCACGAAGGGGTAAGTTCTAATCTTTAGACATGGTACAGTACAAAGCTATCACATTACATTGACTCAAATTCCAACTCAATTTCTTGCCCTCATACTGAAGGGGAAAGCCCACTGATTTGCAATAGCCCATACATGTCAAAGGACAGTTATTTGGCAGCAATTTATTTCTTGATGATACTGGACATTCACGATTGGCATAACATGACTTTTGTAGAAATAAAATAAAAATAGAAGAACATGACATTCCCAGTCGAAATGAATTTCCCTGTTATCACCTTTGTCATTTTCATGGCTATTTTCTTGATGATCAAAATAATATGGCCTTGAGGACTCTGCCCCGCATCGCTCTCACAGGAACGGCTCGGTCGGACCATGCGCGCCACTGCGGTCAGCTCCCTCCCGCTTCCTCCCCCACCTCGCCGCCG